>NC_081186.1:60741708-60998928 GCF_029867415.1 Vicia villosa
CCATGGTTCCATGAGGTAAAAAGATATCTCGAAACTCAGGAGTACCCTGAAGGGGCATCCATTAATGACAGAAAGTTTCTAAGGAGATTTGCTGCCAAATTCTTTCTAAGCAATGGAACCCTATACAAACGCAACCATGACTCGACTTTACTTCGCTGTGTAAACAAGAAGGAAGCAGAACAGATCATGGAAGAAATACACAATGGTGCCTTTGGTACTCATTCCAGTGGACATACAATGGCTAAAAAAATCCTTAGAGCAGGTTATTACTGGTCTACCATGGAAACAGACTGCCATCATCACTCCCGAACATGTCACAAATGCCAGATATACGCTGACAAAGTACATGTACCTCCAGTTCCATTAAGCGTCCTGACGGCTCCTTGGCCTTTTGCAATGTGGGGTATTGATATGATTGGAGAAATCAAACCTACTGCCTCCAACGGACATCGCTTTATCCTGGTCGCTATTGACTACTTCACAAAGTGGGTAGAAGCAGCTTCATTTGCTTCTGTCACCAAAAATGTGGTAGCCCGGTTCATCAAATACAATCTCATTTGTCGGTATGGCATCCCTGAGCGGATTATCACGGACAATGGCACAAATCTAAACAACAGAATGATTACTGAACTTTGCACACAGTTCAAGATCAAGCATCATAATTCCTCTCCATATCGACCAAAGATGAACGGCGCGGTGGAAGCTGCCAACAAGAACATCAAGAAAATCATACAAAAAATGACAGTAACCTACAAAGACTGGCATGAGATGTTGCCTTTTGCTCTTCATGGTTATCGCACATCTGCGCGTACTTCAACAGGCGCAACTCCATTCTCCTTAGTCTATGGTATGGAGGCAGTTCTTCCAATTGAAATTCAGATTCCTTCCCTAAGGATTATGAAAGAAGCCAATCTAGACGAAGACGATTGGATTCAAACACGGTTGGACCAGATAAACTTGATCGATGAGAAAAGGCTCGCAGCTATTTGTCATGGTCAGCTATACCAAAAGCGTATGATCAAAGCCTTCAACAAAAAAGTCAAAAGTCAAGCATACCAAATTGGTGGCTTGGTTGTTAAACGCATCATCTTACCACAAGGTGATCCCAGAGGCAAATGGACTCCCACCTACGAGGGACCATTCATAATCAAGAAAATATTCTCCGGCGGCGCCATGTTGCTTACCACCATGGATGGCGAGGATTTCCCACACCCTGTGAATGCTGACATAGTCAAAAAATACTTCTCTTGAGAAAAAAAAAAAAAAAAAAAAACAGCTCGCTAAGTTGAAAACCTGAAAGGGCAACTTAGGCAAAAATGAGCGTCTCGGTGGATTGAAAACCCGAAAGGGCGGTCCAGGCAAAAATTAGAGACTAAACAAATACTATCCCGGTAGGCTGAAAACCTGAAAGGGCGGCCTAGGCAAAAGTTAGGGAATGAAGCATACAACTGTGTTCCGTTCAGCTGCCTACTCACCATCAAGATTCAACACCTCAAAGGCACCGATCAGTCTAATCACTTTCTTCCAACAAGTAAGGGATGAGATGCTCGAAGACAAATTGGCAATAGCAGAGTTGAAACTTGACTGGATCATTTTCACATAGCTATTTATCTTCATAAATATTTTCCAAAACTTTCTGACAATTTCCTACTTCTAGGATTGTTGTCTCCCTGTGCTAACCCGCCTATCATGGCACTTTTCAATGCAGCTCTTTCAAAAATCACTATTTTCATTTTTTCTGTTTAAATACGTAAGCATCCCAATGATAATTTTGAATGAACATATGCATTTGAATATGATTGATGTTTACCAGGAAAAACAGGAATGGCATTCAGGAAATGTCCCGATCATCTGGACATCATTCCATCAGAAGGAAATCACCAAGAGAAACGCATTTCTCAGCAAATTCCTCAAAAAGATTTTCTCTTCAAAAGAAGTCTTATCCCCCAGCAGGGTTGTTCCAGATTACTATCTTCAAAAGGTGTGATCCCCGCGCCCGGACTTGGTCAGATAGTGCATCGGAGGATTATGCATCTTCCTCATTCCCATTTGAAAGGGCATCAGAACTTCCAGTTACCTTTGGTTCCCCAAGCAGTAGTCAAAGATCCTTCAACGGGATACCCGGGTTCTCAAAGAATTTCCCCAGACGAGGGTACTCAAGCAAGACAAAAGATCATCAACGATCACAATACATTCATGTCCAGCTGACTAGTGGGAATTTATTTTTCCAATTAGAAGCTTGACATCACATTCACATATTCACATTCACATATTCACATTCACATATTCACATTCATACATCACATTCATACATCATATTCATACATCATACATCATACATCATGCATCATGCGCATATTCATACACAGCATAACATGCATATTTCTCCGGGAATATCTCGCATTTACATGCATCATAAACGTTGCATATCACTAACTTGATTTTTCAGGTAGATGGATATCTTCAACAAAGATGTTCTCAATCACATGCAGTGTTCATCTGAATGCCATAAACGGTTCTCTCAGATATAATCAAGCCAAAGATTCATTCTGATCACTTACCAACTCAAAAACAAGCATCACAGATCAAAAGCGATACCTCAGACGGTTCCAAAACGATCTAGCATCACAGATCAAAGTCGATACCTCAGACGGTTCCAAAAACGATCTAGCATCACAGATCTAAAGCGATACCTCAGGCGGTTCCAAAACCGATCTAACATTGCAGATCTAAAGCAATACCTCAGACGGTTCCAAAACGATCTAACATTGCGGATCTAAAGCGATACCTCAGACGGTTCCAGAACGATCTAACATTGCAGATCTAAAGCGATACCTCAGACGGTTCCACAATGATCAACTTCCAAAATCTAAATCGGAAAAACTTTGGACAAGTTCCGTAACGATTATCTTCCAAGACTTAAAGCGGTAACCTTGGACGGTTCCGAAACAGTCAACACAAAGACTTTCAAATCCTTCATCAAGATATAATCAATGGATTCATTCTGATGAACAAACCCTCAACCCATTTACCAGGTGGCATCTGAAAGCCCATCTCAGGTAATGTTTCAATCTGCCAACAACATTTCGCAGACGACATTCAAATGCAACTTCCAACATCTCTTCTGATCAAGGTAAGTGCAAATTTTCAGGGCATCTAAATATTCAATCATCTTCTACCTTCAGATTTCAGGCAATCTCTTCAGGTTTAAGAAGATTGAATAGGGGCAACTGTTATACCCCAAAATTTGCCCACATATTTTTCAAGAAAACTCCAATCTAAAAATTAAGGGTCTCATATAATCATGGATTTTTATTTCAACAAATATCCTGACATATGAAATACTTAGTTTTTAGAATTTTTCTTATACAGTAATTTGGCTTGCAGTTGAATTTATTCTTACGCAAACGCCAAATACTGTTTATTACTTCACACATGCTATTTATTTATTTACAGATAAATAGTACTGACATAATTGGTACAGAGTTAAATCTTTTTGCAGGCGCAAAATCAGGAAACTCAGACTGTACTGGTAACAGTAAACATTAGTTATTTATTATGTCTGTGTTTTTCTAACAAGTCATGTAAATAAACTTTCATTTTTCACATAAAACATAAAACAAAAAACAACAAAAAAGAAAATTAACTTTGACTGTTGATTTTTCACTCTAACTGCTACATCAATACCTGAACAGTCAGTTGACAGCCAAACTGCTGGCAGTACAATTCTCAGTGTTTTGTACCATCAATCAAATCAATCTTTCACAAATCAAAATTCCAAGATTTTTGTTCTAGAAGTCTTCTGAATATCACGCGATTAGCAGAGACTCAACACTGCACAAAAATCAGGTACGCTTAACTGTCTCCTACACAAACAGTCCCTAATCAGGGTTTTTCTTGTTTTTACAGGAGCAACAAGTTTTTGAGAGCTCAAATGGATTTCATACACATCCATATATCTCAAAGTACCATCATACAAATTTTCAAACTTCAATTCACTCAGACGCACCGTCAGCAGCTCAAACAGTCAACAGACGACCCGTTTGACCAAAAAAGTCAACAGACAGTCAAAATGAAATTTTTTGTCAAAGTCCATATTTTGTCAAAGGATTCATCATTTGATCATTGGATGATCATAATTCATCAAGGAAAGATCAAAAATCAACAAAACCCTAAGATTCAAAATTAGGGTTTTTGCCTGAAAAGTCAACTCAACTTTGACTGATCATAACTCTCTCATCCTTCATCCAAAAAATTCAAGCCAAGGCTTGTTTTGAAGGAAATTCAATTATCTTTCAAATGCCATTGATCCCATGGTCATTGGATTCACCATTTGAAAAATATGACCAAAGACATTACAGGTCATTTTCAAAGTCAACAAAAAGACACTTTTTTCAAAAGG
Organism: Vicia villosa; assembly: GCF_029867415.1. Lineage (NCBI taxonomy): Eukaryota > Viridiplantae > Streptophyta > Magnoliopsida > Fabales > Fabaceae > Vicia > Vicia villosa. The sequence continues at coordinate 60,746,111 of NC_081186.1, forward strand.
ACACACAAGGAGCTTCAAAAATCATTTTGACATGAGACCAAAGGAATTGGTTAGAGGACTCTTTGAGGTTTCCAAAAAGTGCAAGATATCCTTCATATGACAAAAATTGAAGGATTTACACCTTGTTGAAGTTGGCTAAATTTTGGGAAAATGCATGAAATCAACATTGCTCAAAATGGCATTTTTTCCAAATGGGGCCAAGTTTTCAGCATTCAAACATCATTTCCATGATGATATGGGCCTCCCACGACCAAGACTAAGCCCATACCTTTTTTATCCATTTTTTGCATGATTTTATCTTACTTTAAGATTAAAATTAAAAGGAAAATGCATGGATAAATGGTAGCTTACAATCTAAGCATGACTCACCTCAAAGAATCTTCAATTTTCTGCAGAGGATTGGTGCACAAGGCAAGAGCATTGAATGGAGTCAAGACTTGGTCAAAAATTCAAGGTTTTTAATATTTAAAAACCAAAGTTTCAACAAAGGCAACTAGCTGCAAGTTAGCTTCAATTCTAAGCACACATGGCTTATAAATAAGCTATCTTAGTTCAGCAACAAGAGAGACACGAATTCAGAGCTATGCTTATGCTTGTACCATGCTTGTAACACTTTAAAAATTTCAAGGAAATTCAAAATTCGAATTCTGAGTTTAATCCATTTTCAATACAAACTAAACACTTAAACACTTTCCTCAAGCATTACTGAACATATCTCAATCATTTCCAAGTCTTGAAACCTCATAAATCGAGCTACCTAGACCACGGTTTGTTCAAACTAAAATCAACTTATATCTCATCATTCACGCATATTTAACAAGATGTAGATGCATAATTGTGTTTGGTTTGAAGCTCTGGTCGTTTCTGGAGCTTCAATTGGACTTTAATGGTTGTTTGTATCATATACCATTTTAGGGTTTGCTTAGTTCAAAATTAGGGTTTTTCATTAGGGCCAAAACTAAGCAAAATTAAGGACATGGTTACATTCAGTGGAACAAGACGAATTCAATGATGCCATCGCGCCTGATTTTTATGCTTGTTTACCCCTATTCGTTATTTTGCAGATTTAGGGTTCACTTACAATAGCGCTTTTTTACAAAAGCGCTGTTAAAAGCCTTGTCTGAAGGTTGAAGACGAAGACGTGTCTTCCTCCTATTGGATGGCACGCGCGCGCAGGTTTTAAATTTCCCACTAATTCTGTGCCTTGCAGGTGTAACGTAAGCCATGTGCCTCAATTTCTGGACCACTTGATTTCATTTAATGAGTCATCCAACGCTTCAGATCACGCGTGCACACCATGCTCCCTCAATCAAACCACACAGGATCAGTATCCTTTTATTTTCTATTTTATTTTCTATTTTATTTTAATTTCTTTGTTAAATTAATTAAAAATAGTTTTAAAAATCCAAAAAATACACAAAAAATATTTTTAGACTTCTAAAATAATATACTATTTTATGAAATAAAAATATTTTATTTTTCTTCAAAATTTCAATATTTTGCATAATTAATTAGTATATATTTATATATTTGCTTTTTAATTATTCTAACCAATCAAAAATCCCAAAAAAAATTGTTCTTCATATAAAATATTGTTTATATATCATAAACTAATTTTGTACATATTTTGAATAATTTTATCTTTGAGTTTTAATTATTTGTATAATTATTTGCATAATTATGTTTTAATTAGCTTAAATCAATTTCAAATCAATTCCAAAAATTCCAAAAAATTAGTTTTGTTTTAAAATTAATTAACAAATATTTTGTACATATTTTAAACTTAATTTCTAGGTTTAAATCTATTTTCATCTTTTTTCTTCATTTTAATTTAATTAATCATGCATTAATTATAATTAAAGCCAATCATAAAAAATCCAAAAACATGCCTTTTATTTTTCTTGCAATTTAAAATTCCTAGATAAATGTATAGGATGTCAAATTCATGTAAATAGGCTAGTTTACATTTCCTGCACAATCGATGTAATAGCGTAGATTTACTTTCCGCACTTTACATTTCCGCATTTTAATTCCCAGCACATATAAACTGCGTGTATGTCAAAGATAAAATTGAACCGTTAGATCACTAACTTCAAAGATAAATATCTGAATCCAATCACAATCACACTTGCACCTCTTCAGGTAATCCCTTTTCAATCTTTCAAAATCAAAGTCAAATTCCACTGTTTCGAGTACAAAATCGAACCTTGCTTTTATATCCGATGAAAGGATGGATTTTTAAAGGAAATAGGATAAAGACCTTACAACTCAGGGTAGACCTCCTAGTTTGCTTGCTCAAATCAAAACAAACAAAATTCTCATACACTGTTGATTTCAAAAAAAACTTTCAAAAAAGACAATACTTTGTATACATTCAAACACGGATTATTACAAAGTTAACGTTCTTTTCAAAACATCTTTCGAAAGATAAACAAGCATTTTGTATACATCCACACACGGATCATTACAAAATTCAATTTACAAAGGTATTTGAAACCACATATGAGCAATTTCAGAGCAATTGAAAAGTGATCGGAAAACAAGTGAGCTAAGCAAACTTAAGAGCCCATGGATAACCATGGATACAAAGGGTGCTAACACCTTCCCTTTGTATAACCTACCCCCTTACCCAGAATTTCTTAAAGGTCTTTTTTCTGTGTCTTTTATAAACCTTTCCTTAATTGGATAAAATAAAAGGTCGGTGGCGACTCTGTGAATTTTCAAAATGCGAAAGCATTAAGCGACAAAAAAGAGTCAGTTCACGTATCTCTACAGAACAGAGGTATGGCCCGGTATTAAAAAAAATCGGAGGTCCACACTTGTTTTTGTAAAACTCGTATCTTTTGAACCGTAACTCCGTTTGGGTCCCCGTTCGAAGCGTTAGAAAGCTAACAGAATGCTCTTTATGATTAAAATAAATTAATTAGAACTAGATAATTTAATTATTATGTGATTTTGAAAATGACATGTAATTCTATCTGTGTATATCATGGATTAATGTTATTTAAGAATAACATGTATGGAGATTGTGTATTATGTGCTAATTGTGATACATGGAATTGATGAATGATAATTTCTATGTATTGTTGTGATTATTACATGATGAATGTATGTTATACCAATGGTGGATAATTCAATATGTTGAATTGTGATGGATGTGTTAGACGTAGTATTATGATGATGTAAATCCCATGTTGCCGTTGTGTGGATTTGATGTACTTGGTACATAATTGTGGAATGTATTATTGTTGTATGCATTGTATGATGAGTCGAGATATGATAATGTTGTTCATATGATTGAAGTGGCGATGTTGTGATAAAATGATTATAATGTTGATAATGTGATCATGTGGTGATTGTTTTGATGTCTAATGATGCTATTGTGATTGAATGATGCATATATATAAACATACTTGATGATGATGATGATTATGATGAAATGAGTATTTGATGATGTTACTCATTAGACTTTACGATGGTATAAGTATGTTCATGTATGTTTGAATTCATTCATATTCATTGATGATGCTGTATCCATGACGATGTGTTGGATCAGTGAAGGGCATGATTCCCATTGCGTGGAATCTGTGCTGGCAGGGCTGTATCTTGATGATGTTGGATCGGTCATGGGTTATTCCCATTTGATGATGTTGGTACCACATGCATAGTGTCAGTTGCATTCATATGCATGATTTTATAACATGATTGGATGTTTTCCAGTGTTATAAATATTGATGATGTGTTGGTTGTTTATGATGATGAAACTTGCCTGAATATATGTTGATGTTGGGTGAATATTATACTGTTGATGTTCTATCGTTTATGAATTGATAACATTGTTTAATTGTTAATGAGACTCACCCTTACTGTTGATCATTTTCAGATTGAGGATAGCGGTTGTTCGACCCGGTGAGGATTAGCTCATGAGTCAGTTGTTTAGTTAGCGTCAGGTGTCATGCTCTGATATTTGTAACACTGGGGACGCGATGTTTAGAGTTTATGTTTTATAACTCTGGTTATATTTTGATGTTTTGGAGGATAAGTTTTAAAGATGTTAAACTTAATTCGTATGATCTTGATTTCCGCTGTGTTAACATGAAATGTTTTATTTGATGATGGTTTGCCTCAGTGAATGCATGACATGACTGAACGATGTTAATTAAATTTTGAATTGTTACACCCTTATTTTCATGTACTCTGAATAAATTTATTTAAATTGCCGCGGGGTTTAGAAGGGTGTTACATTCGGAGTCTCCCACTGCAACACCACGCCCTCCTTAGATAGATCAACTGCTATACCACCACTAGAAATCACATGACCAAGGAAACTCACTTCTCGCAACCAGAACTCACACTTGGACGATTTGACATATAACTGCTTCTCTCATAAAACTTTTAGCATAACTCGCATATGTCTCGCATGCTCTTCATCTGTTCAAGAATATACCAAAATTTCGTCGATGAACTCAACCACAAACTAATCCAAATAAGGATGGAAGATTCTGTTCATGTATTGCCTCCAGAAGCTTGTATTGTTGTTTTTGTCATACTAAACAAAAGCACCTATGTAATTTACCATAGCTATTCGCACCTTTCACCGGCCTCCACAAGTCCGCTATTCGCACTTTCATTGACTTCATATGGCTATGTCTATCACATAGGAATCTCTCCACCAGGCACCACAGCATGTCTTCCCCTTCCTATTTATTCTCCTCATTATCGAAACAAAATTCTTCCTCTTCACCATCCTCCTGCAACGACAATCCCTCTAGATTAACACTTGTCATCGTACTCTAAAAACACTATGCTTCTGACCAATTATCAGTATCAGATATTGAAACAAAAAAATCACTCTTCTCAGGAGGGAAGTTTAACAAACCCTAGCAGAGACTGGAAAAAAAGAAATTAACTTTAAAAAAATTAATTTAATTAAGTGTGTTTTTAAATTCTAAAAAAATATGGAAAAACATTTAAAAAGAGACTAAAATAAAAACTTATATGGGATCATAGGCATATATTTAAGCCTTGTATATGTTAAGGATTTCTAAACGTGGCATGTGTTTGCTGATCACTACTGTTTATTTATAATATTCTTCTATTTACTTATATTTATATTATTGGTTTAAGCATGTGCTTTGTTTATTTGAAAGCAAGTTGTCATTAGTTGACCCTTACTAACTATATCTTATTTATTTTCAGTCTACCCTTTCATTTATAAATATCACAAGAAGTTCTCACTTCTTCTAAGCGCAAAAGCAAAATATATAACTCAAAACAAATTAACCGATCAATGAGCATGATCATGAAGTATTTCACACAAGTTTACACATGGGTGTTAGATTTTCTTATTTATCCTTTTTATAAGCTCCAAGATTTTCACTTTCTAATAATTGGAGGAATACACACTGGCTTAGAGGAAGATGTAGAATGTGTTGTGTGTCTCTGCAAAATACAAAAACTAGATGAGACCAAGAACAACACTTGCTCTCTTTGTAGAGAATTGTTGAGACCGAAAAGAGGCATCACAAAGCATGGAGCTGAAGTTCTTAAATTTAATTTTTGTGCAACCCGAAGTGATAGAGATCGTGTTGATTGGTGGTTACGTTGAGTAATATATTTTCATCGTAGGCTTTGTATACAACTCACTCATCTATCATATTCTTCGCATATAATATCAATTTATCTGATTAGTAAATGTATGTAGTTGAGTAATTTATCAAATTAAAATTTTCCTATCAATTTTTTAAATGACTTCTATGTATGCTGATTAAATTTATTTAGGATTTTTGGTATGTCTATATTTTGTAGTACTCCCTCCGTTTTTTTAAGTGTCGTTTTAGAAAAAAAATTGTTTCTATTTAAGTGTTGTTTTATAATTTAATGTTATAATTTGTCAATTATACCCTTATTTTCTCAATAACTCCCCCTCACATATTTCAATTAGTTATTGAAAAAATAGAGTGTATGAATGAATTTATTTAAAAAGAGAAAAATAAATAAGGATATGATAGGAAAAGTAACTCTAACAATCTATTATCTTGGTTGAAGAGCTTTTTGTTAAAACGATATTTAAAAAGGAACGAAGGGAGTATCACATATGTTAATGTTTTAACTTTTAAGGGTCAATTTTGAATAAATTATTGATTTGAATAAATTATTAATTTGGTTGTTTTTTCCTTTTGGGAATCATAATTGTTGACATTGATTTTTAATGGGGTGAGACAAATCTTTGGTGTAATTGTGCAGGGGAGGATATGTAAGGTTAGCACTCTAACGTCAAATTCATATAGTGAATAAAGAGGGGTAGAGTAAATTATCATTGAAATCATACATTTTTACTGCACATGTGATGACTTATATACAATAGGTTATAATTTTGTTTTGTTTTGCATTGGATCAGTGACGGCTCTAGAACAGTTGCTCCCAAGGCTTGTCGTGGTGTGACATGTGATAAGTCTTCCAAGAAACTGAATCGGATTCTTTGCGCTGAGATCCTTGTGCAGGGAACTAGAAGAGATTCGGGGAACATGCACATTAAATGTCAGTATCATCATTAAAATGTTTCAAAAGATTTCCTTACACGTGGCCTTAGATTTTTAGGTTAGGGCATGGAGTTTTGCCCTATGATAGTGGAGTGCACTCAAGTGTAATTAAATTTTTAACACAAAATATGACAGTTAGTCTTATCTCCCTATTTTCTTTTATTTTTTACTGTTGATTTATCTATCTTTTTGTTTTATCATGTTTTAATCCCTTATTAAATCACATGGATGGTACCATAATTCTAATTCAATTAGAATTAAAATATGAGAGTTATACATCAAATATATATAATATTTAATCATATATTAAATATATAATTTTAATGATCCTAAAATTAATAAGGTGGCACCACTTTAGAATTTTAGATGTTTATAGCGGAATTTCAAGAATCTCATTCTTTACATTTAACCCCAGGATCATCATGCATATATCAATATGAATCATACCGAATATAGGACTACATACCTTTGATGCGTGAATCCACGAAGGTGTTAGCTTCCAATGGAGATCTTCGAGAACGTCAAACGTTGTTCCTCTAGTGTTGGTCCACGAGCAACAACCGGATCACCATGTATGTTAGTACGGAAGGAGGGAACAAATTTCTTTCCTTATTTTTGTAGCTAAGGAGAACCGAAAGATAGGAGGAAAGAACGCAAGGAGACACTCTCCAAAATCAGAATTGATCTCTTGGAATAATGATGTTAGAATAATATGTATTTCCCATGTAACCTCTATCTTATATAGAGTTAAATGGAAGACAATTGATTAAGCTCATAATATCATACATTATGTGACTGAATCAGTCATTTTAATGTCATTTATCTTCCAATCTATAACCTCCTGACCTAATTCTTATGTTACTATTTGTGAGACCTCATAGGACCCAATAATATTAGTAGTTGGTCTAATCTCATTGTCCAACAAACCATAATTGGTTTCTAACAGAGCATTATAATCACCTAATATTATCATATATTTTAACTCCATAAATTGTCCAATTATATTTAAATTATTACACTTGATCGAAGGACAAAATTCTTCAAGCATCACATTTGCAATTCTCTAATGACACATTAATTATGTGCAGGATGAGTTGTTAAAATATTAGATCTTTGAAAGCATTTTTAATTCTCTTTAAAGTGATCTTAGAGTTGAAGGTAATTTTCACAAAAGTTTGATGATCAGAGTTAATACAGATGACTAGTGGCTAGTGAAGACTTTAATGGTACTACCTCCGTTTTTTATTATAAGTCATTTTGGCATTTTCACAGGTATTAAAAAAAAGTAATTATGGTTATATGAAAAAAATAATTATGAAAGACTTTACTAAATTGTCTTTCATTAATTGTATGGGAAAAATAAATTTAAAGAATTGAAAGAAAGAGAATAATAAATGCTTTCAATTCTTATAATACGAGTTATAATTTAACACAAATATTTTCTTCAAAACGACTTATAATAAAAAACAGAGGTAGTATAAAATTGTAAAATGGAATATATCATGTTTTTATACCTTAGACTTTGTTTGGGAGTTGGGAGAGGAATGAGGAGGACTTTGAAAAATAAGAAGGATTTGATGAAAAGAATAAAAAAAATTGGTTGGGAGAATTTTTTAGGGTTTTTTTTTTTTCATAACACAAAAAATTCTCTAATTTGGGAGAAACTCAAAATTTGTATTGAGGAGGATTTTGAAGAGTTTAGACAAATTATTTAAATATAATTTTTGTTGATATAGTATTTCAATAATTAAAAATACATTAATGATAAAAATTATTTCATCATTCTAAATATATTTCTTTTATATATTAAATTGTTTTCTATATTTAAAGAAAAATATTTTGCTAAACTCTCCCTTCCTTTCTTCTCCAAACTCCCGGACAAAATCTTAGTCTTCTAGTTGGTATTAAATGTAAGGGCAATGAAGTGTTTCAATGATGTCAAAAGTGTCCTTCTAGTTTAGAAGTGACTCTAGTCGATATGACAAAGAAGGAAGCATGAAGGATCACAAAAATTGGCTTTTTTGGATGTGTAAGGTGCATAAGTCGACCTATAGATTGTTCAGGTCGACTCATGATTACAAAAATGGGCAGTTTTGTGAGTTTCAGAAGCTCAGGTCGACCTATAGATTGTTCAAGTCGACTCATGGTTTTTTGGTGCAGCCTCGGGTTTGCTCAGGTCGACCCATAGGTCGACGCATCCCAGAAATCAAACTTGAAAAACATAGGTCGACGCATGGCCCTGTTTAGGTTGAGCATCCAACTTTGGGAAAGCCTCGGGTTTGCTCAGGTCGACCCATAGGACGATGCATAGCTTGCAGAGTTTCTCTCATAACAGTCTAGGGTATGCTCAAGTCGACCCCCTCAGTTGCTCAGGTCGACCTGTCGCTCAGAAAGCAATAATTTTGTTTTTCACTTGTTGCTTTGGCTTTGGATAACATATATAAGTTTGATTGGTAATTTCATTTGGCCAACAACAAGAAAAGTGAAATAGATACACAAGGCTCTTATCATCTTCAACCTCTCATTCATCCAGTGACAACTACACATAACAATTTTTGTAGATCAAGGTGAAGAGCATGTGTTGATAGCGTCCGACGGTAGATAGAGTTCTTGTTCGGGTTAAGAGATTGTGGGTTTTTCTTGAATAAAATATGAGGTTTTTGTCCTCCAAGATCATTGGGATTTGGGGTTTTTGACAATTCTTTGCTTCATCAATATTCAGCCGTGCTTAAAGGATTAAGGAATCAGGGGTTCACTCAAAAAGGTAGCAACAATCAAAGGATAGAGAAGGAAGAATTGGGGTCACGATCTTGGGATTAAATCAGCCGAGCAGAGGGTTTGATAAACGAAATGGGTTCTCAACAAGGTAGCTACAAACCGGAGGTTTATCAAAGATCGGTGATACACTTGGTTCAGTTCGAATCAAGGGAAGAGAAGAGTATTGTTTCAATTTTATGCATTTGTAGTTGGTTGTGGGTAACATTTCTTCTCTTGTAAACACTTTGCAATTCAATACCATATATCCTAATTCTAAGTTTAGAATTAGGGGAAGACGTACCCTACACGAGGATGACAAGGGGAACTGCCTAAAGAAATCGTGTGTTACTTTTTCTTATCGCACTTTACTTTCTTTTAGTATAATTTGTGTTAGTGTGAGCTGTTAGAATTTGGTGAATTTTGCACACTAAATGTTTGACAAAATTATACACACACAAATTATTGTTGTTACTTTAATATAGATCATTGGTAGTAATATTCTAAAGTGACACAAGTAAGTCAATTGATAAAATAAAGCGTTGATTCATTTTTTTCATCACTTCAGTTTAGCATATCTGGTCTTTTTAATAAAGGATTGTTTGTAGACGATTTCAAAATCCGGGAAGCTTTCGCTTAAAAATTATAAAGCGCGTAAAGTAAAAAGAGGGATCTATTCAACCTCCCTTCTAGATCCGTCACATTGTGTAACAAGTGGTATTATGAGCGTTGATTTATCTAGTGCTTTGGATATAACTTTTTAGGGAATGGAGAACGAACCAAATGGGGCGTACAATAAAGCGCCTGTTTTCACCGATGAAAACTATAGTTATTAGAAATAGTGTATGCGTGTGCATATAAACTCCGTTGATAGAAAAATATGGAAAGTCATTCTCGAAGGTCCTATGGCAATAACCATAACCAATGACGCTAGCGTTACCAGACCAAAATCGGAAGCATAATGGGATGAAAAAGATGAAAAGAATTATGCCTATGATTGGAAAGCTAGAAACATGATTATAGCTTCCCTAGGAGTTGATGAGTAATTTTGAGTGTCACATTGCGAAATGGCTAAGGCAATGTGGGACGCGTTACAAATCTCTCATGAGGGAACTAATGATGTCAAACTAGCTAGAATCAATACTTTAACGCAACAATTTGATCTCTTTCACATGAAGCAAGGGGAAACCATTGTGGAAATGTAAAAGAGATTTTATCATATTATCAATCGCTTACACACTCTAGGACATATTACTACCAATGTTGTTGCTACTAATAAATTTTTGAGATGTATTAGTAGGGATTGGCAACCAAAGATCCCGACAATCAAAGAAGCCAACGATCTTACTACTTTGGATCTTACGACACTATTTGGAAAGCTTGAAGAACATGAGCAAGATCTCGTGAATCTAAATAAGCATGAAAAGAAAGAAAAGTCAAAAGACACTGAAAAGAAGTCAATCGCGTTAAAGGCTCAAGCTCAAAGTCATCCACCAAGGATTCATGTGAAAGTGACTCGAGTGATGATGGTGAAAGTCCGGATGAAGATATGGGTTCGTTTGTAAGAAAGTACAATAGATATCTTCTCAAAAATGAAATCAAACATTCGGACAACAACCTAGTCGACTATAGACATAAAGCCAAGATGAAAGTAAGAAGTCTAAGTCAAAATAATCATGCTACAATTATGGTAAACCCGGTCACTATAAGCCGGAATGTCAATCGCTAAAGAAAGACAAGACAAAGAATAAATTTCAAAATAAATCAACAAAATCTAGGAGGGCATACATCGCTTGGGAAAGTGATAGTGATTCTTCCAGCAAAGAAGATTCTAGTGATGAAGAGGAGGCAGTCAATCTATGTCTTATGGCACACCAAAAGAAGAAAAAGAATGTAAGTCACCTCAAATATATTAATGTTGATAAAATGTCTTACTTTGAGTTACAAAAGCCTTTGATAATCAAATCAAGAAGCCAATGAAGCTTTCAAACCCTTGGCTTTAAATAAGAATTTTTTTCATACCTTGAGAAAAAGGTTTCCGATTCCAAAAAGGAACTAGAAACTCTCAAGGATTCTATGATAGAGGCTATCAAAGGCAAGAGCGAAAATGACAAGGAGTTTTGGTTTAAATGGGGTGGATGTGAATCTTGTCACATTTGGAAAAGAGAGGTTAGAACTCTCAAAACTAAATTAGACAAAGCTTCACAATCCAAAGTTACATTTGCTATTGATCAATCACACTTTAGGAATAGTATGATTAATCCTTATAAAAAATACACTTATGTGATAAAAGATCATTTAAGTAAACATAACGACCATACAAACTTGGCTTGTCTATATTGTTGCAAAATGGGTCATACTATTAGGAAATGTCGCTTTAGGAGATTCTTGGTTCCTAAAGGCATCTTCAAATGGTTCCCCAAGAGCAACCCTTGTTTCACTCAGACACAAGGACCCAATGAAAGTTGGGTACCTATTTACCTTGTTTAATATTGTAGGTGGAATGTCTCGAGTCCTTTGAGAGAAGATGGTTTCTTGATAGTGGGTGCTCAAGACATATGACGGGTGACTTATCCTTATTCTATGACTTCGTGGATAAGAAGAAAGGATTTGTAACCTATGGTGATAACAACAAGGGAGCTATACTCGGTAAAGGTAGTGTAGGTAATCCCTCTTCTACTACTATCTCAGACGTCCTTTAGTTGAGGGTCTTAAACACAATCTTATTAGCATTAGTCAATTGAGCGACAAAGGATACTCAGTCTCTTTTTCAAAATAAAGTTGCACAATTAGAAATAATGATAAGAAAGGTGATGTGTTGAACGTCCTGAGGGTTAACAATGTATACATGCTTAACCTAAATGAGGTATCAATAACCGAGGCTAAATGTCTTACCACTATGAGTGAAGATTCATGGATTTGGCATAGACGTTTAGCGCACGTCAATTTTGACTTGCTAAATAAAATCGTTTCAAAAGAGCTAGTTGTTGGACTACCCAAAATTAAGTTTTCCAAAGGTCACTTATGTGACGCATGTCAAATGGGGAAGCAGACAAGGATCTCGTTTAAATAAAAAATTGTTGTTTCCACATCGAGACCCCTTGAACTTCTTCATATGGACCTCTTTGGACCATCTAGAATAAAAAGTCTAGGTGGAAACTAATATGGGTTCGTCATAATGGATGATTTCTCTAGATTTTGTTGGATGATTTTCTTAGCTAGCAAAAGTGACACCTTCTCCGCATTTGAAAAATTCGCCAAAATGTCTCAAAATAAGTTGAACACTAGCATTGTTACCATCCGAAGCGATCACGGAGGTGAATTCAAAAATCACCTCTTTGAAGTGTGTTATGAGAATCATGGGATTAATCATAATTTTTCCGCACCTCACACTCCACAACAAAATTGAATGGTGGAACGTAAAAACCGTGTTTTAGAAGAACTCGGAAGAACTATGATTAATGAACATGTGCTTCCTAAATATTTTTGGGCTGACGCCATAAATACAGCTTATTATGTTTTGAATAGGATTCTAATACATCCTATTCTAAACAAAACCCCATATGAACTTTTAAAGGATAGGAAGCCAAATATTTCACACCTCCACGTTTTCGGATGTAAGTGTTTTGTTCTAAATAACGGAAAAGAAATCCTTGGCAAATTTGATGCAAAAGCGGATGAGGGTATCTTCCTAGGATATGCTCAGTCTAGTAAAGCTTATAGGGTATACAATAAGAGGTTACATATCGTTGAAGAGTCTGTACATGTCTCCTTTGATGAGTCTTATCCGAAATCGGTCGGAAAAGGTATTGTGTTTGATGGTGCAGGTATCTCGTTTGAGAGTATACTAAAAGATTGAATGCTAAACTTGATGAAGAAAAAGATTGCCTCTTATCTGAGAAAATTGAGGAGGAATCGGATCAAGCATCCGAAAAGAAAGTGGAAGATCACCCAAGTGATAAAAGTGATCTCCCTCTTGAATGGAAATCCTCAAAGGATCATCCTATGGAAAATATCCTAAGAGACATCACAAAAGGAGTCACAACACGGTCAAAGATAAGTAACTTATATTATTATTATGCTTTCGTCTCTCAAATTGAGCCTAAAAACTCCAAAGATGCCTTAGTCGATGAACATTGGTACTTAGCTATGCAAGAGGAACTAAACCAATTTAAGAGAAATGAGGTTTGGGATCTTGTCCCTCCTCCGCGAGACCATCGAGTAATTGGCATAAAATGGGTTTTTAGGAACAAACTAGACGAAAATGGAATTATAACTCGCAACAAGGTCCGTCTTATTGCTCAAGGGTATAGTCAAGAGGAAGGGATCGACTATGAGGAGACTTACGCTCTGGTCGCCCGACTCGAAGCTATACGCTTGTTGATTGCTTATGCATGCTCACAAGATTTTAAACTATATCAAATGGATATTAAGAGTGCCTTTTTGAATGGCAATATTAATGAAGAAGTGTACGTATCTCAACCTCCCGGCTTTGAGAACTTTGATTATCCCAACCATGTCTATAAGCTTAAATGTGCCTTGTACGGTCGTAAACAAGCTCATAGAGCTTGGTACGAGCGTCTTAGCAATTTTTTATTAATCAAGGTTTTTCAAGGGGAAAAGTAGACACAACTCTCTTCATAAAGAGGCATGAAAAACACTCTATATTAGTTGAAGTATATGTAGATGATATTTTTTTTAGGTCTACTAACATGACTTTAGTCAAATAGTTTTCTAAGCTTATGCAGGGGGAATTTGAAATGAGCATGGTGGGTGAATTGAATTACTTCCTTGGACTTTAAATCAAGCAACTCAAGGAAGGAACCTTTGTGAGTCAAACCAAGTTTTGTCAAGAACTTCTAAAGCGCTTCAACATGGAAAAATAAAAGGTTATTAACACTCCAATGCCTACCACTATAAATCTTGATCGGGATGAACGTGGTAAGCCGGTTGATGTAAAAAGGTATAGAGGTATGATCGGTTCCCTTCTTTACCTTACCGCTTCTCATCCTAATATCATGTTCAGTGTATGTATGTGTGCTAGGTATCAATCATGTCCCAAGGAGTCACATTTAAAATTCGTTAAGTGCATACTTAGGTATCTTTATGGTATAACTAAGTATGGGTTATGGTTCTCCAAGGGTAGTGATTTCTCGTTGGTTGGTTACTTCGATTACGACTTTGCCAGTTGCAAGTTGGATAGGAAAGGAACTGGTGGCACATGCCATTTTTTTTTCCAAATTCCTTAGTGAGTTGGCATAGCAAGAAACAAGTTTCCGTTTCCTTGTTAACTTTCGAGGCAGAATATGTGGCGGCCGGTAATTGTTGTGCCCAAATCTTGTGGCTAAAACAACAACTACTTGATTTCAATGTCAAACTCGACCATATTCCAATCTTTTGTGACAAAATGAGTGCAATTAACCTAACCAAAAACCAGTTTTGCATTTAAGCACTAAACATATTGAGATTAGGCATCACTTCCTTAGGGATCATGTAGAGAAACGGGACGTCGTATTCGAGCATGTTGGAAGTAAACATCAACTTGCCGACATCTTTAAAAAACCATTAGCAACCGAGCCTTTCTTCCATATTCATAGGGAACTTGGTGTTCTTGATATTTCGGATAGGTTGCAACTAAATTAGTTGAATTGCTCTTATTTATATCTATTCTCTCATAAAATGGCTATAATTATGTATCAAAGTGATTGTGAGGGCAAAGTTTCATCTCCCATCATAGAGGTAATATCGTTCTAACTCAAGATTTCTCTCTTGACTCTTCAAAATGGTAAACTTGAAATATGTCTACTACATTTCTTGTAATATATGTTATTTCTATCCTTTTTACTGTGTGATACATGCTTACGTTCTAATCTATGTTGCATCATGCATTAAGTTTCATGAACTTTGGCAAAATTGGAAAATATGCATTAAGTTTTATCAACCACTTCATGCAACACTTCCCTCTCCACCAACCTCAAAATCCGCCACCACAAGAAGCAAATGAGAATGATGAAGATTAAAGTTTTTTTTTCTTTTCATAATTTTGTACTTTGCATTGTTTATGATCCTTAGATTGTTTGTTGCTATTTAATTATCTTTTATTACTTACTTTGTGTTAGTTGTAAGATTGAATATCAAGTGTGTACTCAAACTTTGGATATTTTATTTATGTTATTTCCTTTCTTTTACCTCTGTCTAACATCTATTTATGTGATTGCTTGTTAGATTATGGATTGCTAAGTAGAAAATGATTTAATCGTAAGTGAACGTGTATGATACTCTTTATAACATATTTCTTTATCTCTTTTTGATGTTGTCAAAGGGGGAGAAGCAAATGGAAGCTAAGAAACGACATGGAAAGCCAAAAGAAAATGTGACACAAGGGAGTGCACCAGGATAGGGGGAGGTTAAGGGAGTGCACCAAGAAAGGGGGAGACTTCTCTCTATGAGCCTTTGAGTTGTTCCGTTTATTGTCATGAGATTCATGCTTTGAGACAAGTTTTGCCATCATCAAAAAGGGGGAGTATGTGAGGGCAATGAAGTGTTTCAATGATGTCAAAACGTGTTCTTCTAGTTTAGAAGTGACTCTAGTCGATAGGACAAAGAAGGAAGCATGAAGGATCACAAAAATTGGCTTTTTTGGATGTGTCAGGTGCATAGGTCAACCTATAGATTGTTCAGGTCGACTCATGGTTACAAAAATGGGCAATTTTGTGAGTTTTAGAAGCTCAGGTCAACCTATAGATTGTTCAGGTCCACTCATGGTTTTTTGGTGCAGCCTCGGGTTTGCTCAAGTCGACCCATAGGTCGACGCATCCTGGAAATCAAACTTGCAAAACATAGGTCGACACATGGCCCTGTTTAGGTCGACGCATGCAACTTTGGAAAAGCCTCGGGTTTTCTCAGGTCGACCCATAGGTCAACGCATAGCTTGCATATTTTCTCTCATAATAGTCTCGGGTATGCTCAGGTCGACCCCCTCAGTTGCTCAGGTCGACTTGTCGCTCAAAAGACCGGAATTTTGTTTTTCACTTGTTGCTTTGGCTTTGGATAACATATAAAAGTTTGATTGGTTATTTCCATTTGGCCAACAACAAGAAAAGTGAAATAGATACACAAAGCTCTTATCATCTTCAACCTCTCATTCATCCAATGACAACTACACATAACAATTTTTGTAGATCAAGGTGAAGAGCGTGTGTTGATACTGTCCGACGGTAGATTGAGTTCTTGTTCGGGTTAAGAGATTGTGGGTTTTTCTTGAATAAAATCTGAGGTTTTTGTCCTCCAAGATCATTGGGATTTGGGGTTTTTGACAATTCTTCACTTCATCAATATTCAGCCGAGCTTAAAGGGTTGAGGAATCAGGGGTTCGCTCAACAAGGTAGCAACAATCAGAGGATAGAGAAGGAAGAATTGGGGTCACGATCTTGGGATTAAATCAGCCGAGCAGAGGGTCTGAGAAACGAAATGGGTTCTCAACAAGGTAGCTACAACTGGAGGTTTATCAAAGATCGGTGACACACTTGGTTCAGTTCGAATCAAGGGAAGAGAATAGTATTGTTTCAATTTTCTGCATTTGTAGTTGGTTGTGGGTAACATTTCTTCTCTTGTAAACACTTTGCAATTCAATACCATATATCCTAATTCTAAGTTTAGAATTTGGGGCAGGCGTACCTTACGCGAGGACGACAAGGGGAACTGCCTAAACAAACTGTGTGTTACTTTTTCTTATCGCACTTTACTTTCTTTTAGTATAATTTGTGTTAGTGTGAGCTGTTAGAATTTGATGAATTTTGCACACCAAATGTTTGACAAAATTATACACACATAAATTATTGTTGTTACTTTAATATAGATCATTAGTAGTAATATTCTAAAGTGACACAAGTAAGTCAATTGATAAAATAAAGCGTTGATTCATTTTTTCATCACTTCAATTTAGCATATCCGGTCTTTTTAATAAAGGATTGTTTGTAGAAGATTTCAAAATCCGGGAAGCTTTCGCTTAAAAATTAAAAAGCGCATAAAGTAAAAAGAGGGATCTATTCAACCCCCTTCTAGATCCGTCGCATCGTCTAACATTAAACATATGTATAAAAAAAAATCATTTAGAAAAGTGTATTATTAGTTTTTGGAGATCCTTGAGAGTTCTCCCTCTTTCTTTCTTTTCTCCTCTTTTGGTTATATATGCATGGATGGTCTCTTTGGAAATTTTTCACTTCACCAATAACCATCATAATTTGGCCGGCCCATGGAATGTTTTCAGATCAACACATCAATGAAGAACTAGTATTAAAATCAAACAATATGAACTAAACTCCGCACATCCGTACATAAAAGGAGCAATTATAACAACAATTTGCCGGCCAAGGATTTGGAACACTGCTTTTCTTCCTCTTGGCACAATATCTAACATTATGCGTCACATTATTATTTTGACTTATTTTCCGTAGTATTACAAGTGGAACTCACATTTGCTTTAATCTAAAAAACTATTGCTGCAGAACTTTCATTTAATAGATATAAGAGAACAAAAGTTAAAACTGAGTATCCTCTTGCACGCAACTGTAGAGACTAATCTCTTGAGTTGGAAGGACCACAATGGACAGTAAAACTCCCCCTTTAAATAAAAGTTTCTAATATGTAACACTTATTTTTTGTTATAATTCAATGATATTTTATTTCACTATAGCCAAATGAAACCAGACAAAAAAATTCACTATACTAGAACAGACCCTACTTTCTGCATATAAGTAAACAAAGCCTGAACAATACTTTCAGCTTCAGTTTGGCATTGAAGCTATAACATGGCTGATTCACTCTCAGTTAATGTTGATTCATTACATAACCTTGAATTAAATGCTAAACAATCAAAATTTACTACCTATGAGGCTAAACACTTTGCATCTAGCATCCAAAAGGTAATGATAATTAATCTACAAATGAAGATAATCATGATGTACCATATATAGTTATAATGTGTCTATTTGACTTAATGTGAATTTTCTAACTTCAACTTTTCAAGTGTAGGCTATTGCTGAATTTGTAGGCACATATATTCTTATATTTGTTGGTTGTGGAGCTGCTCTTGTCAATGAGAGGCTACCAATCACAGTTGTTGGCGTAGCGACTGTTTCGGGCTTAGCTTTAACTGTCGCTATATATTCGGTTGGTCATGTATCTGGTGGTCATTTCAATCCTGCCGTCACAATCGCATTGGCCACCGTTCAAAAAATTCAATTCAAACTTGTAAGTAATCCACATCCTGTATCATGCTGTTGCAGAAGATCTATCGCAATTTATTTGGTTTAAATCATCTGCAACGGATGTATGGTGCAATACGCTGCAAAGTTATTGGATCTTGTAAATTCGTTAATCTTTCAAGATCTAATAGCTTTGTAATCGATTGCACCATACATGATACTGCAAAAGATCCATGCTCAATTTGTTAATAAAAGATAGTGATGAAATATCATTATGACTCTATCACATGTACCATGATTCCTTTACTAGGTACCTGTTTATGTGGTGTGTCAGTTAATGGGTGGCACACTGGCCACTCTCACTCTGAAAGTGTTGTACCATAACAAGGTGGATATTGGTGTAACACTGACCCAATATTCAAATTCAACTTCTGACCTTGAAGCATTGCTGTGGGAATCCATAATTACTTTCATATTGATGCTTACTATTTGTGGTGTTGCCACTGATCACAGAGGAGTATGTACCACAAACTCAACTATCTGATCCTCATTCATCTATATTTAGTATCATACTCTTTATGTAATCATCTGATAACTATTATAAGTAAATTTGACTTTTTCAGTTCATTCAACAATGGATGTATCTGATCTATATATTGACTCTATACATCGACTGATCAATGAACCAAAAATATCAATTTTGATTATAATAGTGAACTGGGGTTGTACTTACATGCTAAGCAAACATTTTGATGAACTAACTATGAAGCACAGACTCCGACACGGACACCAGGACACGACACGACACGGACACTCCGACACTGATAATGTTGAAAACATAAGACACCGACACCGCTACATATAGGCTAATATTTGAGTTTCATTTATCCATATATTGATCAAAATTAATGTCTGAAATTCTTTATTGATAACATTGTTTCAATACATGTTTAACTCTTTTAGATGTGTGTGAGATTTGTCCAAAAAATATATAAATGTGATTTGAAGAAAAGAAATAAAACAAATTTTTGTTTGAAATATTTGTCTGAGTTGTCGGAAATATGTGGTATGAGTGTCATACGAGTGTCGGACACTGATTAAAAGAGTGTCGGAGCAAAGAAAAAAACCATTTTTTAAGGGACACTTGTCTGACTTTTCCGACACTTGTTTGACTTTTCCGACACGTGTCGTACGGGTGTCATACAAGTGTCGGACACCGACGCGTGTCGGACACCGCGACACGCCTACTCCTAGAGGTGTCCGTGCTTCATAGTGAACTAATATGTTGCTTTATTGAAACAGAGCAAAGAACTTGCTGGAGTTGCCATAGGCATTTCAGTTCTGATTAACATCATCATTGCCGGGTAAAAACTTTTACGTCAATCAATATTTTAACCGATGTAAAAAATCTGTTTCACATCGGTTCCGTTCTAAAATGATAGCTTCTACGTCTGTGAAATAAACTCAACAGATTGTTTTTTATGCAGGCCTATTACAGGAGCTTCGATGAATCCTGCAAGGAGTTTAGGCCCTGCCATAGTATCAGGCAATTACAAAAACATTTGGGTTTATATCATAGGTCCAACTATTGGAGCAATCTTTGCAAGTGTAGTTTACACTTTCCTAAGAGTAACAGAACCAACTCAACCAGAACTACCATATCACATGTGAAATACCATAAGCACTTAACTTTTTAATCCATAAATTTCTGAGCTTGATCAAGCTTTTGAGGATCTGTAATGTTTAGATGACAACAAATTAATCAGAAAAACAGAAGCACTTATACCACAATGTGCTTATTCCACAAAGGACGGTTCATAACAGAACAAACTATTTATGCGTTTACTCGCAATCATAAAAACAAAAGTGACTCGTGCATTACCTTGCTAGTAGTACTATATTACATTTAAGGGAAGAAAGTGTATCTAAGGAGGGATCATCATATAAAGAAATATATCCGCGTTAATCAGAACAAACCCGAGTTTAAAGCAAAGATTCAAAAGTTGGTGTTTTTTTTCTGGTCACTACACAAAATATATATACTTTACAATAGGACTGCTACACATTTTGTACAAGAAGCAATGCGGATATGAAACTGCCGCGAATGAACTGAAATTTCCAAAAACATTGAACATCAGCAGTTAATAATTTGTCAACACTTTCCCAAAATGAGCTTTTTCATGTAATCTCCAATGCCATGTTCTCCATCCCACTTGGTGAGATCGCATTTTCCATATCCCTTGCTTCAAGTCTGCGTTGTATATAATGTGAGTTTATCTGCAGCGAAAGAAAAATAATGGTAGTAAGTTAACAGCTTATGACATGTCTGTAAGCTGTTTTCAGATTATTTCAATAAGCTCTCCAGAATAACTTATGAAAACAGCTTATAGCTTAGACCCGTTTGGATTAGCTTGTTTGAGTTTGTCTACTGACATAAAACTTGTGAGACTATTTGCATGAGCTTATGAAATCAATTTATAATTATGTCCATCAGTTGTTTTCAGTTTCTTTCCATAAACTGAGACAATCTATCAAAACAACTTATAATTTACATGCAAATAGTTTGAGCTTGTTTTATCTAGTTAGAAATAACTTATACATAAACACTTGCATGATAAGTTAATGCTATAAATGCTTAATTAAGTTCCGGTGATTTTGTCCCGTTAAGCCAACTCAGTTGATAGATGTGCAGAGACATCATACTGCAGGGATGCGGGTTTGAACCCGTGATATCCCATTAATTCACCTTTAAAGGCTGAAATTCGAGCCACTGGACTACTTGAACAAAAAAAGTTGTTTCCGGTGATTTTGCGAAAGCTCACCCAGTTTGAGGTAGGCGTGTCCAACTCATCATTTGGTGTGACTGTGGATGCCTCTGCAAGTAAGGTGAAGTGGCTCCTATACCATTTTCATCATCTACAAATTGATCTGAGAAGTTAGAAGCCTGTGGCGACCACTCCGGAACTACACCTCCGTCTCTTTCTCTCCTCGTACTACTCGAAGATTCCGCTGTTGAATCTTCAGCTGCATTTCTCAGCCAAAATGTAGTTGTAGTATTATTACGACGTTGTCTAGTGTTTCTATTTACATTCTGCAACATTCCTTGGTCCATTGGTTCTCGTCCATTTTGATGTCCATTTTGCTGTGCATTTGCATTTGTTGGCACTTCAGCTCTGCTGTCTCCTGCTGAGTTTCTAACTGAAGAAGTTTCTTCCTCTTCCGCTCTCACTCTAGAATAGGTCATACTTGGCACCATTTGATCCTGGTAGCGCCGGGTACCGTGAAGTGGATTGTTCCTAACAGGTTCATGTCTTTCCTCCATTTGTATGTCTTGAGGAAAAGCAATAGGGGCGGTTTCAGTAGAGTCTCCGAGACCTTCTTCGGTTCCGTTTTCGGCGGCAGTTCTTGAAGCTGCTTCTAGTTGCCACATTTGTATAAGCGCTTCTTCCAGTCTCACTGTTGCGGCGTCTATTTCAACAATCGGAAGAGGGTAGTTTGAGCCAAGTTCAATACCTGCAGCTTGGAGTACTGATTCCGGTGCATTCCAAGGATGATGTATCCATTCAGTCGGTAGTCTTGCAAGTTCCGGTAGCCAGCGTCGCACATATTCTCCGTTTGGATCGCATTTGTATCCCTCAAACTGAAAATACAATAATCAAAATGAGTGCATCTATCACTAGAACTATAAAATAAGAAAAGATTTTGGAGGATTGAAAAGATGCATATCCCTCATAATTACACATAAAAAATACCCGACAATCAGTGTTGTCGATGACGGACGGCGGTCCATGGCAGAGAGCCAAAATCTCACAATATACCCGAAAATCAGTGTTGCGGTGCCGTTATAGCAGAAAAGCCCGCAATATCGGCCAATATTTACCATTGCGGTGAGCCCAAAAACCGCCATGTATATTTGCCATAGCAGCCATGGCGCCGCTATTTGATAACACTGCCAACAATATAAGAAAAGTGGGTCGAAACTAGAAACCCTTGGGCCTGTTTGGATTGGATTATTTGAAGCTATCTACCGAAGAAAGCATTTGTCATAATGTTTTGAGAGATTTTACGAAAATAGCTTATGACATGTCCATGGCTGTTTTTAACTTATTTCCATAAACTCTTCAAGATAGCTTAACTAAACGGTTTAAAGCTTAACAATTTGATTTATATTATCTTTTGTTACATAAATAACTAACACGTAGTCCGCAAATCCTAGCTCAACTGACAGAAGTCGATATTGCAAGGTTGGACGCCATCACCAGGGTTTGAACCCTGATATCCACAGTTGTGTGTGAGTTTCTAGTGGTTATTACCACTTTGCCTACAGACCAAAAAAAAAAAAGCTACCCCATACGCACTTGGCATTAAGTTGTTATCCAAACAAGATAATGCAACTCATATTGAGGTTTTATTTTACCTAATAAGGAAATAAAAATATTCAAACATAAGAAAAGGCCAATATAAAGCTAGATTATATACAGAAGCAATTGCACCTGTGGATTATCAATTCTGTCGAACTCACGACCGTCAGGTAAAGTACCAGATATATACTGCCAACCAAGAGCATCACTCTCAAGATCAGCATCCAAAAGGGTGTCCCAAAAATATTTCATTCCCCATCTCCAAGGAAGCTGCAAAACTTTAACAAAGAAACTCGAAACGACAACGCGAATTCGATCATGAAGCCAACCCGTAGCCCACAACTCTCTCATTCCAGCATCCACCAAAGGGTAACCCGTCCTTCCTTGTCTCCAAGCCTTAAAATATCCTTCGTCGACCACCCAAGGGAAAAACTTAAGGTGTCCAAGAAGTGGCCTTTCGTGACTATAAGGGTGGTTGAAACTGATGTACCTTGAATACTCTCTAAGACCAATTGACTTGAGAAACAAGTTAACGCTTTCTTCACCAGCTTTGTTTCCTTCGTTCGCCCAAAAGACTTGCTTAATTCGGACGAGATGGAATACTTTCTTGACACTAACTTCTCCGA
The DNA here is from genome assembly GCF_029867415.1 of Vicia villosa. NCBI lineage: Eukaryota > Viridiplantae > Streptophyta > Magnoliopsida > Fabales > Fabaceae > Vicia > Vicia villosa. Next base: position 60,769,600 of record NC_081186.1, read on the forward strand.
AATGCAAATGTGGGGAGAGAAATGAGGTCGTGGCGCTGTCCGCTTTCCTGCGGTTCACAGAGTACTCGATCAGTGGACCGTTTATAAATGTCGTCAATGCCTTGTTCGCATTGCTCCACCCTGGTGACCATGCTCGAGCAAGAAGCGCGTTGCTTGATTTCTCTAATTCATCTTCAAACACCAATGTATCAGAAGGACATCTTGATATATCACCTGCAGCATGACAGGATTGTTATTGGAATGCAAATCAAAGTTAAAACAGATGGATGTTTCAGCAAACACGACAATACATCAAAGAGAAAAGGCAATTAACAACTACCAAGTACTTAAGCAAATATTTCGGTTCTTAAATTTTTTTTCATCAATTTAGTTCATTAATAATATAAAGTAGAAGTTTTGTAAATGATATGATTATACTTTGGCAGCTTCTATGTGATAGGTCGTTCACACTCGGCGTGAAAATCTTCTAAAAGACCAATGACGAATGATGTCAATACTTTGAAAGTCAAAGTTCATGATCCTCCACGTCATCACAACTAAGGACATATACATGATCGGTGTTGATTTGACAAAAATTGAAAAAACAAATGAGTTGAGCTTTGAGGCAAGCAGATTCACTTTTCCTAGTTTTTATTGAATCGACACCGATCAAGCCATAGTCTCAGACATGACAACATGGAGGACCATCATCAATCATTGTTAAAGTTTAAGAAGATTTTCAAGTAACGTCCAAAGCGGTCCACCATGGAATTTCTCTTTTTTGCTGTGTTACAAAAAGCAACTTTTAAACTGATTAAAGCAAGTATTCTTTTCTCAATACGGATTAGTTTGTTCATTATTCCAGAATCCAAATTAAGAACCACAAGTGATTATGCAGCTGGCAAAAAAAATCAGATAACAACCATTATCAAAAAAAGTTGAAATAAAAGTGAGGCTAAAGAAAGAAAGGAACAAAGTAAACCTGGAATAATTCTTTTAGGTGGGAGAAGAGGTGCTTGTGGGTCATAAGGCATGCTAAGGCATCTTTCCCAAAAAGAATCAAAAGTTGTGAATGGTTGGCCATGTTCGTCATTCACATCCCATGGTTCATACAATAAATCCGAGTTGTACGATCGTACGGTAATTCCTTGAGCCGTTAGAATTTCCTTCGCTCTATGATCCCTCACAAGTGACAATGGATCTATAACATAGAAATTTACACGTTAACACAGTTTCGAAACCAAAAAAAAACAGTGTTAAATAATCATCACAAATCATAAACAACTTCTAAAAATGAAATTAACATATACGTCACAAACCAATAAGAAAATAGAAGAAATCATAAAATATAATCAAAGAAAGCTTATACTCAGCGATAAAACCTCAAATTGTTGCAACCAAGGATTAATTCATTAATCTACAATGATGTTGTCGATATTACTAAGCAATGAAACATATCGAAATAATAGTATTATATTGAAGACATCAAAAGATATATGAATTGTACACGAGTAATCCATCAATTTAGTCCCCTATCACTCTCTGCTACTTAGTCTCTCATAAGGTACCGATACTGATACCAATATTGTTATTCACCGTTTTTATGATAACAAAGAAATTGCGGTTAATTCACATCGCGTCCACCGCAATCAGTATATCAACACCTATACCGACCGAAATCACGAAAAAATTTTACGCAAGCGTTATTTAAAACCTCATAGGTAGTCCTAAAACTTTATGAAATCTATCAAATTAGTGTCTGCTGTTACAGATTCCATATATTTAGGGATTAAATTGATAATTCAGTTGCAAAACCTAACAAAGCAAGCAAGATAATCATAGAAACTAAATTAAATCAGCAAACACAGAATCATGCAATAGCATCATCAAATTCAGCAACACAAATTCAGATAAGATAAGAACAACCAAACAAAAAACTAACCATATAAATGGTTGAAAAAGATTTGAGTGGCTCCAGTGGACTTAACAACCTCAAGCAAAGAAGAAATACTATCAGTTGATCTTTTGGTAACAAGAGGAGTACCAAGATTCCTCAAAGATGAATCAAGATGAGACAAACTGTTCTTAAGCCACCATCTTGAAACTCTACCAGGATAATATTGTCCTTCTTCCTCAGGTGCCCAGATAAATACACCAACCACAGCACCTGCTCTAACTCCTGCTGCAAGTGCAGGGTTATCCTCTACCCTCAGATCTCTTCTGAACCAAACTATGCTGCATCCACCACTTGACATCTTCTCCACAGACCAAGAAAAAAAGGGTTTTTCTTTTTCCCCTTACCCTTTACTATATTCAGGTGAAATACAATAAAAATGCAAACTTTAATAAATTATCTTTCTCCAAATATATAGCATTACTTTTGGGCTGTTTTTTTTTATGCAAAAAAATTGTAATTTTGGTTCTTTTTTCACTCAAGTTGCAAGAACTAAGAAAGGGTCCAAGGAAAGAGAGTGTGAGAGATAGAAGAAATGAAAGAGGATTGGTTGAGTGGGGGATACTATGAAATTGATAGAGAAATTGTAGCCACTACTTTTTTATGCTGTGTGTAGATTTTTCAATTTTTGCTATTATCCTATATATGCATAAAAACAAAACAAATCACATCCAAGTCTCAATTTTTTTCAATATACCAAGTGACACATAATGGAGAATCTACAAAAAGATAGATACAGAAGATATAAAAATATTAAAAATAATATATTATTTTCAATAAATAATTGGGAGATCAAATGGTAAATAATCTCTTACGGGATTAATCAGAAGATTCAAACCTAATTTGATTGTAGCAGTGTAGTATTAAATTTCATGATTAGTTTATGCAGTTGCGCATTCAATGTTAGATTTCTATCTCAAAAAATTACTTTCACTTACATGTTGCAACTCAGAAAACCACAGGGGTATGTATGCATGCTACATTATTATTGTTATCTTCATGATCCAACACAACACTATCTAGGTGAGTGAGTTCATAGTGTATGTGTTTGTGCAGTCTTTTAGATGTTTTTTTTTACTAATAATAGAAGGAAAATCTTTTGTTTATGTTCTTGTTCATGTGTCTAACCAGAACAAATAATAAACAATTATTTTTTGAGAAAATAATAAAAAAGAGATCATACGTTGTTTATTGTTGTTCAATGTCATTTATAACATGTTCCCCAGGTTTCAGTACGATTAGAAGGGGTTACTTTGCTTTTAATGCATTAGTACTTTTATTTTGATTTTACCTAGTACTTCAATAAAATAAAAAAGCTTAAATCTTTAATTGCAATAAATTTCATTAATAATATTTTTATTTATTTCTCTCACTTTTTTTCCAACAACAATATTAAATATATAATGAAAAAAATTATTTTCTCTTTTAAAAGTAGTTAAGCTTGTAAAAATAATTTAAATTATTAATAATTTTTTAATAAAATAAATATATTAAATTATGAGTTGAGTAGAATTATTAAATTTATAGTAAATCACTAAACAATTCAAAAGATAAAGATCCAATAAATTTAGAATTTATTTGTACATGAAATTTCAACCACAAATTTTTTAATGCATGATTTAAATAAGTTCAAGCTCTATAGAAACCTAAGAAATCCATAAATCTACACCTTGATTTCAAACTAATGATGCTGCTCAATTTTTACCCATCATCCAATTGTTTCTCTCCAATCTAAAATTACTCTTCAACAAAATTAATCAAGTCCAGACAATATTTAAATTTTGAATTAGGTAATGACTTGACAAAAACGTTTGTCGAGTTTCTCTCTAATATAACTTTTTCAACTGCAATTTCCTTAGATTCTATCACATCTCCAATAAAATATAAACAAAATTCATGGAAATGTTATCCCACTTACACTCTGGAATGTTCAACAGTTGCATTAACCCAGAAGGTCTCTGATGCTCAACCTTCGACTTCTGACTAGTTAAAAAAGCATAATCAAACTCAGCAACATCTTTCTTCATCCCATACCACTAAAATAATCTCTTTAAGTCTTGATACATTTTCGTAGTACCTGGATGAATACTTAAACCACTTTTATGTCCTTCTTCAAGGATACTCTTCTTAAGTTCAGAAACATATGGAATGCACACTCTATTCCCAAATCTCATCACACCATTCTTATCAATTCATACTTCACCTCATTTACCTTGGTTAATCAATATTAATTACTCAACCAATTTTAAGTCGGATTTTTGTCCTTCTCGAATCTCTTCAAGAATACTACTCGTCAACTTCAACACTCCCAATTTCACACTATCAGGAATTGATTCGCACACCAAACTCATATATCTGAATTATTTAACTAATTCCAATTCACGCACCATCATCATTGACATTGATCGCGACTTTATGTGTCTATTAATCGGAAAACTGCAAGTGCACAGTCGTGTCGTGTAGTTTTAAAAGATATCGAATCCACATGGACTATGAATCGAACTACCGTTATCTAAGGTTACTATGTAAAGCTAAGGCTAGCAATATTTTAATTATGTTATAGGGGAAAAATAAAACTTAGATCTAGATAAAATATTAATAGGCGGATATCGATATGTAATTCGTCAAACTTAGAGAATCCGAAGTTCCATTGGCTTGGTTTTTAATCTAACAAAAATCCTTCATTAAATACTGTTAATTTAAAAGTCCTTTTCTCAAACTCTCGCTCTATTGAATCAGACTATGATCCAAACTCATAATGTACGCTCTCGTTGTCCCATTAGATTTAGAAGCACTTTTTGAAAACAACAGAATCAATAGAATTCCTTTTTCATGTAAATAATATCCATTTAAAAACCATTGTCTCAAACTCTCGCTCTGTTGACTTAGATTATGCTAGTAATCCCTAACGTACCCTCTCACTGTCCCGCTGAGTTTTAAAAGCACGTTTTGAAAATAAATAAAAATCTAATTAGTTTTAACACGCTCTCGTTGTCCTTAAAACTAATGTCAAGTGTCCACTATCCGGTTTAAATCTCAAACTCTTGCTCTGTTGATTTTAAACCTTAGTCCATTTTTACTCTCGTAACAAACTTTTAATATTATTAATTGGATACTAAACCAGAAAAAGTGATTTTCGATAAAATATTATTTAGGCCAATTTATTTCGGATCCCTTCTGTTAGATTAATTTACATACCGATATCTGATTAATTTAGCCAGACATACTTTTTAAATTAAACATGCATAAACAACCGTGATTAATATATTCAAGCATATTCAGTGGCATACAATCGGATAACATGCAATAATAGTAAATAAATCAAAGCTATTATAAATAAGAAACCTGAAAATAAAAGGTACTGGAATTAAACTTTAATCTTCGAAATGCTTGAACTCTCCACCACAGGTCGGTTGGATTGCACTTCAAAAATTCAAAACCAAGGAAATAAAAAGAACTTAAATCTAACGTAAGGTTACACCAGTTAAAAGTACACAACAATTTCCGGTGTAGGAATTACTGTGAGAAAAATAAATGAAATACGGTAGAAAATGCAAGTTTTCTGGAAAATTTACGGAGAGAAAATTCAGAACACCAGTTGCTGGATAAAAAACTTAGACCCCTTCAAAGTGCTTGCAGAGTTACTTATATAGTATTCATGTGGTAACTGTTTCCTCTCTCTAAGTCGCCCGTCTCAGTCTTTTTTTCCCGAAATATAGTGGCATTTAATTTGACTTGGAAAGTGCTGGCAAGAAAATAAGGGACGTGGACTTTAGGGTTTTGAACTCCCCTTGAAGGAGCCTTGGGACAGACGTTTCAAGTTGTTGAGAAGCGGGGACGGGCGTCTCCCATGCTTGAGACGTGGGCCTCAAGTGTTGGGCCTTGGAGGCGGGCGCCTCCACTTGTGTGAGGTGGGAGCTTCAGCTCCTTCGTGGGCTGGGCTCCATATTTTTCCATTTTCTGTCTTCTATTTTTGCACCTCCACTTTGCCATATCACCTCCCATTTGCTTTTGAATCAATTATTTCTTCATTTCTTCTTCTTTGGCCAAATACTTCTGGCATGGACATAATACCTGAAACAATGAAAAATACTAGCATAATACTAAAATAAAGTAATTTAATTAAACGAAAATACTAACATTATTTATGAGAATTAAATCAAATATGCTATATAAATTCGTGTTATCAAACTCCCCTATACTTGAACCTTTGCTTGTCCTCAAGCAAATAATCAGTAAAAACAGTTGGACAATAAAAAATTGAATGTAGTCTCATTACGTCACTCAAGTTGTACTTGGCTACGGAGTGTTTTTGTTAGAACCCTATGAGATAAATCTCAACACTACAAGTACAGTAACGACACTAGACAACTCCGCCATATGCATACCAATCCGAATCTTGCCATTATAGCTTAACCTATTCTTTTCGCTTTGTTTCACCCATTCATTCGCACGCAATCACATTAAGCCCATTATCTTTTCACGCACATAGTAGAGCAGCCGGTTAGTGAGTATGATCCTTTAGACACAGAGTTCTGGCACAATTTTTGTGGTATACTCCTTTTATACACTTTATTGTAGGTTGTGGGGAATCAAATCGTAGTCCGCCCTACCAAGTTCAGCACCAGAAAACTTCTGAACCAACCAACAATTAGTTTCTTTTTCAAATTTCTTAGGTTTTGTAATTGTTGGATTAAATGACCGGGTAAGGGTCACCTAACTTAATTGGTACATTTCCTATAACAGTAAAGCATAAGAAAAATTTATTTTCTCGTATTGTATGGATCATTCACTTATATTCATCGACTCTCTACGTAGTTTGTGTTTAAGACGGTGCTGACTTCTAAATAAACTACTCAGGGCTACTTTAAAACTAAAGTTTGAGGTTTCGGTATAAAATAGGTATTCAAATCGGTCTTGCATATTCGAGGGTTTAAGAGTATAGCGACAGTAATAATATTGTTTGATTTCACTCAGGTTCTTAATATATTAGAAATATATAACCTTCATACTTTCGAGTGTGTCTAGTCACGCATTTAATCACAAATTTATTTTTGTTATGGTTCAAGAAAATAGAAGGATTTGAATAAGCACGAAAGTTTTGCACATAAGACTTAAGAGTCCGTAGAGATGCTTTTATTGAATGGAAAATTGCAATAAAGAGAGTAAATAAAGAGAGAAAACATTCGGACTCCCTTATACTTGAAACAAGCATTGTCCCTAATGCAATAAAATAAGGAGAATAAGAAAACAGAAATAGGTCACTCCTCGTCAATCCGACCGCATGCTCTGCCTCCGCCTCTAGTTCGTGGTCATCGACGCCTATTGTCTTCATAGTCTTGCATGCCATCTACACGAAGGTTGAGAGCGTGCATTTCTTCGCTAAATCCCACCATTTGGTTAGACATTGCTTCATAGTTGCGGTTGTTCCAATAAGCATAGTCGTGCTGATCCCGATGCAATTCTCTAACCAGCCGGAATGTTTCACTTTGATTCGTTTCCATTGTTCGAAACAGTTGATCTTGTCATAATATTACGGCATACATGGCTTCAAGAATGGTCGGTGGAGGATTATTCTCCGGAGGTGGTTGCACAGTAGGTTGAGGGTTTTCAGGTGGAGGATTTCCTTGATCGAATTCCTGTTCTATTTCATCCACCGCGACGTTTTGGGGTTCAGCTTGGTTTTCTTGTGCATTGACACCAGGAGCTGGTGCATCTAGATTAAAACGCCAACTCCAAAAATATCGCACATTAATCCGAACCGAGCAGGGTAAAATTGCACTTAGGACCAAATTTTTATTTACTACTAAGGTGTACATCCCATCTAACCTTGGAGAGATCAGGTGTGAGTCACGACAGTAGATAAGATCTAGGAATTATGCCGGTATCATTGAGTGTCCAAGTGAGATAAGTTTATCGGCCAATCCTAAAGAGTGGGCTAAGGTGGTGACTATACCGCCAAAATAGAAAGAATTTGTTTCGGTTGAATTGATGCATCCTTGGATGTGGTTCAACATGAAAGGGGCGGCATTGACTCGGTGGTTATTAAGTGCGCAGAATAATAAGAAGACTTCATTCTGGTTGACCTTGTGGTTGTTGGTTCTTCTGAAGATAATGTTTCCCAAAATACGCTGAAAATAGAGTATAGCGGGGTTGTGGAAGTGAGAAGCAAAGAGGTTCCTCCAACCGTCAATTTGTTCGCCAGTTAAATCTCTCCAGAGGGTGAAATCGATAAGTTCCCAAGGTATCCCTATGCAAAAATCGAATGGCCTATAGTGGACATTTGCCCTATGTGGGAAATGCAAAAGTTCAGCTACTTCGTCTTGATCTAAATTGTATTCGCGATTAAACAGCCGAAACTACACGGTACCTGTCAGGAAAGGATCATTTGCAGGGGTGTTGTTAGAGAAAGAACTAAGAAACTCCAAAACTAGCAGCTCAAATGTATGAGCAGATTGGGTACAAAGATGATGCAAGCTTGTTTTGGTCAGTATCCAAGTTACACTGTTAGATAGTCCCAATATTTCTAAGCAGTCAGCTTCCATATATTTCGTAGGGACAACTAAACGTGCATAGAACGCTGAATATCTCCTTTGTTGATCTCCATCATCATTTTCGCGGAACACAGCGGTAGACAGGTCTGGTGGTGGCCTTTCTGGTCTCACTTGTCTAATGATGCTTCTAGGAGGCATGGTGGATAGGTTTGTGAAAAGGAATAAGGTTTGTAAAAGAGAATGGTTATGGAAAGAGAAATATGGAGAGAAAGGATAAGAGTATAGTGAAATGGGTGATAGAAATTATATTATGAGTGTATTTATATAGTAGGTGATGGAGGTTGAATGGGTGGAGTGATAAATAGTATTGATGATAGTGGAGGGAGTTTGAAAGAAATGATTTAAAGATAACGAGTGGATGAAATGAAATGGGGGATGTTTTTATGGTGTAGCGAATGTATGAATTAAATGAATTAAATGGAAAATTGAGGGAATAATATTTGAAAAAGAAGAAAGAAGGCGTGGTAAACAAAGAGACAAAAAAGTGATGGATGGAAGGGAAAGTGATGGGGGCGGAGGTCTCAAGCATGCATGCATGTTGTAACCAAAAGTAGAGGCAACACGCAAGAAGAAAAAGACAGAGGCGAGGCCTCAAATATTGGAGGCGGGAGCCTCAAGTCCTTTGCATGTACAGAGACGTGCGTCTGAGTGAGAAACACGCATTAGGAGAAAAGTGGAGGCAGGGGCCTCTAGGCCTTTGCGTGCATCTCTGTCACATGCTTGCCTTTGATAATTCAGAGTGTTTCAGAACATACATGTGATATATAGCAAATGCGGATGGACAGAGTAAAGTCATCTCAGTAAAATTTAGGGAACAACATATATATTTATATATATTCGTGATAAGAGATATTGTGGGATATATATATATATATATATATATATATATATATATATATATATATATATATATATATATATATATATATATATATATATATATATGTGTGTGTGTGTGTGTGTGTGTGTGTACTGCTATAGCAATTATAGGAGCTTGACTGGTATTATGAGTTTGACATATCAGTATAGGAATCAGTATGATAGCAGACTAATAAGTCATTCATATTCAGTACAGTACAACTATTCATATGCATACAAATAAAGTTAAAGCAGTAACGCGACACAGAGCATATAGAAAAATGAAATTTCATTATGATAGCAAAATATATTGTTGATACTGAATGTGAAATTTTAGCAGGAAAGAAATAATAATGCAGAATCCGAAATCCTAAAAATAATATTCTGAAATCAAATAAATAAATAAATAAAGAAATCCTAAGACTAAAAATAAATAAAAGTCTTCTTCCTGCACTTCTTAGCCACTGTTTTGGCCTCCATTAAATGGCGGGATGGAATAGATGTGTTGAAAAACTTTATCGAATTGTGTTATCCCGGTGTCCATAAATCCAAGAAGAACCAATTGAAAAAAATAAATATAAGCTTGCATGAAATTGAAGAATAAAAGAAAAGAAATTGAGAAGAAATCAATTCAAAAAGTAAAAGAAAAGAAAAGAAAAGGAGGTGATATAGCAAAGAAGGGGTGAAGAAGAAAAGAACATATGCTGAAGTTCATGTTGCACCGCATCAATAGCCATACCATGACTTATCGGGTGATGGGCATGATCTATCGGGTGCGGAGCATTTATCGGGGCAGCGGGTCAGTAGATGCAACAGGACGCGCAAGATGAGCGGGGCGCGGATGAAAAGCTACTTTATAATAACCAGGAGTAGTCACAGGGTCAGATTCAGCTTCAGACATAGCAGCATCAAAATGCTCATAGGCTTGTGGTGTTTCAGGGGACGATTGTCTTTCCGGAATTTGTCCATAATAAAGCCAATTATCTGGGTTATGCACACTGGTTCTTTGATTAGGCAAAGTAAATTGGTCCCTGATTTGGTGATCAATGAGGAGCTCAAAGTGATTAGGACCCAGGTTTCCAATGATGCCTCTGTTAAAACAAAATCCAATATCCATGGATTGGTAGGTACCAAAAGGTGTCAGTCTAAGGAATGGCTGTCTCAAACCTATTGCATTGGCTATCATAGTAACTAACCCTCTAATTAAGATATGTGAAACGTCATCTTGCGTGATACGCTCAAAGTTTGCTAGCACGAAAGTGGCTTCATTAACCGGACGGTTTTGGGAGGCACATAACATGATAAAAAGCTCTTCTCTTGAGACGGTGGTGATGTTTTCAACTTTTCCAAAAATGTAGTGAGCAAGGATATTGTGGAAATACCTGAAGGCAGGATTATGGATGCTTTCATAATGGAATTCATGTTCTTTGGGATCATCATTCCCGGTTATACTAACCCAAAAGCGCTCTAGCTCACGGTATTCAAAAAGTTCTTCCTGAACTACAGTAAAACATCTAGTCTGTTTGGAAGTCCCAATAGGGTAGCAAACTTACGGATGTTATAGTTATACTCAATGCCGAAAAGCCTAAAAAGTACTACCTATGTGTTTGTTCCTATTCCACAATTAGGCAGATAGGTTAGTGAACTCAAGAACTCTAGGGTTAACTTACGGTAAGAGCTTAGTCTCATCATCAGGTGAGAACCTGTCCAACCTATTTGGTTGAGCAAGTACATCACACTTTCCTCAATCCCTAAGGTAGTCATTGTTGGGCCATGAGGATACAAAGTTAATGCCATTTCTCTTTCTGCCAACCTCGCATAACTTCCCACTTGACCTCTCCCTTTGAAAACAATTTCCATTGTATCAACTTCTTGCATCGTTAATTAAATCAGTTAGCTAAGTTAAGTTAGGCTGAAAAGTGAGTTGATCAAATGAAAATTAAGTCAGAATTGGCCAGATGCAGAAAAGAAGAAAAAATATAAAATTAAGAAAAGAATAAAAAAATTGAATAATAATAAAAGAAAAAAAAGATAAGGTTTTGAAAAATAAAATTTAAAAATAAAAAGATGAAAAATGAATAAAAATAAAAGAGATAAAAAGATGTGAGTTGTCTCCCACGAAGCGTTTTGTTTAATGTCGTAAGCTTGACAAATATAGTAAAAGATTAGTCGTTAGATTGAATGGGCAACTCGTCAAGTTTTAACATTTGTGAGTGTTCATCATTTTCGGTGCAATGATAATGTTTAAGACATTGCCCATTGACGATAAAAGGTTCAATCGATTTTCCTTTGATTTCTATCACCCTACTCGGAAAGGTATTAGTGACTTTGAAAGGGCCGGACCATCTAGAGCATAATTTTCCTGGAAATAATTTAAGCCTAGAGTTAAACAATAGCACTATGTCACCTTCATTAAAACTTTTCCTAGATATGCGTTTGTCATGCCATTTTTTCGTTCTTTCCTTATAAATTTTAGCGTTTTCATACGCATCTTGTCTGAGTTCCTCTAATTCATTTATGTCGAGAATGCGTTTTTCACCGGCGGCCGTATAACTTAAATTTAATGTTTTAATAGCCCAACAGGCTTTATGTTCTAATTCCACCAGAAGATGACACGATTTACCATAAACAAGCTTAAAAGGAGTAGTTCCTATGGGAGTTTTATAAGCGGTTCTATATGCCCATAGAGCTTCGTGTAGTTTTGAGGACCAGTCTTTCCTAGATGTAGCAACAGTCCTTTCTAATATTTGTTTAATTTCTCTATTGGATACTTCCACTTGTCCGCTAGTTTGTGGGTGGTAAGGTGTTGCTACTCAATGTTTGACACCATACTTAAGCAACAACTTCTCGAGTATTTTAGATATAAATGAGATCCGTTGTCACTGATAACTAGTCTTGGTACACCAAATCTTAGAAAAACCGCATTCTTAAAAAGCTTGATTACCACTCGTGTGTCATTTGTGGGAGAGGCTATAGCCTCGATCCATTTTGAAACATAATCGATAGCGACAAGTATGTATTTGTTTCTGAAGGAGGATGGAAATGGTCCCATAAAGTCTATTCCCCACACGTCGAAGATTTCTACTTCTAAAATGCCTTTTTGAGGCATTTCATCGCGTCTTGAAATGTTTTTGGAGCGTTGACATCTATCGCATTTTATGATGGTAGCGTGTACGTCTTTCCACAAGTTGGCCCAATAGAGACCAAATTGTAGGATTTTTGCGCAGGTTTTAGACGTGCTTGCGTGTCCTCCATAGGGTGCGGAATGACAATGTGTTATGATACTCTCAATCTCTTCTTCGGGCACACAACGGCAGAAAATGCCGTCGACGCCTCTTTTAAAAAGCAGAGGTTCATCCCAATAATAATGTTTAAGGTCATGGAAAAAAATTTCTTTTGTTGGTAGGTTAACTCGGGTGGTAGAACACCGGCGACTAGGTAGTTTACGAAATCAGCGTACCACGGTGTAGTGGAAATAACTAAGGTGGTTTCTACTAAGTCATCATTTACTTCTTCTTCCAATTGAGCAATAAGTTTATCGTACGAAAAATCATCATCAATCGGTACGGATTTGGGCTCTAAGTTTTCCAGTCGAGAAAGGTGATCTGCTACAACATTTTCGGTTCCTTTTTTGTCCTTAATTTCTAAGTCGAATTCTTGCAATAGCAGAATCCATCTTAAGAGTCTAGGTTTAGCGTCTTTCTTAGTCAGCAGATATCTGATCACAGCGTGGTCAGTGTATATGATTATTTTGGCTCCTACTAAGTAGGAGCAGAATTTGTCTAGTGCGAACACTACTGCTAAAAGCTCTTTTTTCGGTTGTAGCGTAATTCATCTGAACTTCATCCATGGTTCTACCTTCATAATATATGACGTGAAGTTTTTTTATCTCTTCGTTATCCTAGGACATCACCTACAGCGTAGTCGCTTGCGTCACACATTATTTCGAACGGCTCATTCCAATCGGGGGGTTGCATAATAGGTGCTGGAATCAAAGCCTCCTTAAGGGTATTAAATGCTTCTAAGCATTTGTCAATAAAGATGAACTCAGCATCTTTCAATAATAGTTCAGTTAATGGTTTAGTGATTTTTGAGAAGTCTTTAATGAGACATCGGTAAAAACCAGTGTGTCCTAAGAAACTTCATACTTCTTTTACCGTTTTTGGAGGTTGAAGGTTTTCAATGACTTCTATTTTTGCTCTATCTACTTCAATTCCTCTATTTGACACGATATGTCCTAACATAATCCCTTCTTGCACCATGAAGTGACATTTTTCCCAATTTAGTACTAGGTTTACTTTAACACATCATTCTAAAACTTTTTCTAAATTCGCAAGACATCCCTCGAAACTTTGACCGCATATGGAAAAGTCGTCCATAAAGGCTTCCATAATGTTATCAAGAAAGTCGGCGAATATTTCCATCATGCATCTTTGGAAAGTTGCAGGAGCATTGCATAACCCAAATGGCATTCGTCGATAGGCGAAAGTTCCAAAAGGGCAGGTGAAAGTTGTTTTCTGTTGGTCATCAGGATGAATTGGGATTTGGAAGAAACCTGAGTAACCGTCCAAGTAACACAAATGAGAGTGTTTAGCTAGGTGTTCTAACATTTAGTCTATGAATGGTAGGGGAAATGATTTTTTCGGGTGGCTTTGTTCAATTTCCTATTGTGTATGCACATTCGCCAGCCTGATTTAACTCGTTTAGTTATGGTTTCACCCTTCTCATTTTTTTATAATTGTGACACCTCCCTTTAAGATCGGCTATGTTATATCCTAAGGCTATCGGATATTTTCTCAAGATACTTAGTAGTTTTTGAGTTTCGATCTGTCCTAAGTCAGCATTGACTATTACAGGTTGTTCGAGTTCAGTGTCCAGGAATTCATATCTTAGGTTTTTAGGCAGTGTTTTGAGTTCGATGGGTGGTTTCTTCGGATAGGGTGGCGGGAATTAATTGTTTTTGAAATGTCAGTTTTGTCGTTCCACTGTCTCTCTGTCATACCCCAAAATTTGCCCACCACATCCTTACTCAAACTCAGAAGCTCAAGACTTAACTGACTGTACACTCTCCTAAACAACAACCCTCAAACTAGGGTTTTGTATCTCTCAAAGCAAAATCAAGTTCTAAGGCCTCAAATGAATCCCATGGCTTCTCATACGATTCAAAGAACCTCCATGCCAAGTTTCAAGCCTTGATTCAAGAGATTGCTCACTCAATGGCCCAAACGATCAATAAATCGACGGGTTGACCTAAAAGTCAAACTATGGACAAACTACAGTCAAAACTTCTGATTTTTGGTCAACATACTCATTATGGAGTATCATTCATCATTTGATCAAGGATTGATCATGATTCATCAAGAAAAGCTCCAGAATCATCAAGAACCTGAGTTTCTAAATTAGGGTTTTTAAGGAAAAAGTCAACTGAACTTTGACCGGCCATAACTCCCACATGGAACATCCGAAATTTCCCATCCAAAGCTCAATTTGAAGGAAATTGAATTCTCTACAATTTTGTCTCTCACATGCCAAGTCTACAAATGCACCATTTGAGAGATATGAGCCAATACATTACAGGTCCTTCTAAAAGATCGCAAAAAGTCATTTTTTCTCAAAGCTCATAACTTGGACATGGTAGACTCAATTGAGATGAAACCAAATGGAGCCTTTAGAGGACTCTTTAAGCTTTCCAAAAAGTCCTAGATCATCTCCATATGATAAAAATTGAGAGATTTATGGCTTGCGCAAGTTGGGCGATTTTGAGAAGATGCATAAAAAGCAAAGTGATGAATTTTGATTTGTTGACTAAATGGGCCTAAGATTTCCATCTCAAACGTGACCATGGCCCATATAATAACCCTTAAACCCATTATTTTATTTTTATGATATTTATTTTTATTTATTTGAATTTTTATTCATTTAAATATTAATAAATCATGTAAAATATAAAATAATTAGTTTAAATCAAAGATTAATATTCCCAATCAAATCCAATCATCCAAATATAGTTATTTTGATGAAAATTCGTGGTGAATGTGATTGAACCAATATTGAGACTAAAAAAGAAATATTTTATGCAAAAAAATCAAAGAAAATTTCAAGCAAATCTCATGCTTTTTCTCCAAGTTTCTCAACCCTAATTTGACCTAATATATATATCCATCTCATTCTGATCAAGAGGAGAACGAAAATTGGGAGACAAATAAGGGTTCTCAAAGAAGCAAAATCTTGAAGAAAAGTGTGGATTTCGTGTGCTTTCTCCAAGCAATTTAGGAACCTCTGAATCATTCAAACATCTTCGCGAGGTAGTATAGAGTAAGCATAAGCTATTGATAAAGTCTCATGACTTGTAGAACGCTGGTCTCATGTTCATACCATCTCATGCATATGTGAAATTCGTTTTTTATGATCTAACGTATCCCACTTGATTTTAACTACATATTTGAGTTTCTTGTGTGGTTTAGCACAGGTCTGGATCGCTTTAACGAAGCCATGATGTATAGGGTGAAAGTTGCCATTGTTAGGGCAAGGTTGAGATGACTCGCGGTTTCACACACACAACCCTTTTTAGATCAAATAGACCCCATATTTGTGACCAGGAGGCTCGGATCATACGATCTGGGCTTTAACTTTTGCCGTTTCCGTTGTTTTTTGGTTGTTGCCATGTATGCAGACTCAGCCGCGATTCGTTCGTAGTACATGGCCAAAGCGTAGCCATATTCATAGCAAACAGGATAGGCTAAACGAAGAAGATGAAGCACAGTGGATAACATGTGGCGCAAAGGCATTCGCGGGTCAACATGGCCAGAATCTCACTCCACCCGTGATTGGTTGGTCCACGCTCAAGGGGCCCACATGCGTAGCTTTATTTGAATTTCTGGAATCAAAGAGTTTCTTTATTTATTATTTTTGTTACATATAATTATCATCAAGCGCAGGTGGATGAGCTGGCTGATGATTATGTTTGCTAATACTAGCGTCGCTGGTTCGATTCCCAGGCTCCACACTTTATTTTTCCAGATTTATTATTTACTGATCCAGTACGTATGGCACGCAAGCTCTCATCATGCATCGTCAGCACCTCACCGTTGGATATGCAGGAGGACGGATCTAAGGGTCCAGAAGATTGGCGACCACCATACTCCCTCCAGACATAACCACACCGAATTTATTTTTTCTTATTATTTATTTTAATTGTACAATTCCTTTTCTTTTTCACTTTTTTTATTTATTTGTTTATTTTAGTTTTTATTTATTTTAAATCAAGAGTTATCAAATAAAAATTTCATAAAATTATAAAACTCGATTTTCCCCGATTTTATCAATAATTATTTTTCAACAATAAAAATTACTATTGGTATATACTTAATTGATTAAAAATTAATAATTAGGTTTTAGGTTTGTTAACCTGATTCATCTATAAACCCTAGCCAGGTAGGTGGTGTCCATTAACGCGTTTCTAGCCTTATAAACCCTTTAAGGTCACAATAAGTTTTCTTAAATAACCCTTTTAGGTTCAGGGTTAGATCAGTAAATGCACTAACATTTCTCTTCTTCATTCTTACTTTTTTCAGGGTTACCGTTAGGGTTTTTCAGCCACACACCATCAATCAGACAGCTAAGTTTCTAATTCTCTCTTTGTTAATTATTATTTATTTTTTATTTTTGCCTTCTAAAAATTAGAGTTTGCCTCACTAATTAAAGAATTTGTTCTACACTCAGCACTATCATCTTCTGTCTAATTCTTAGATGATCAGAGTCAATCAAGTCTAATTCTAGGATGATCAGAGTCAATCAAGTCTAATTCTAGGATGATCAGAGTCAATC
This sequence comes from Vicia villosa, assembly GCF_029867415.1. NCBI lineage: Eukaryota > Viridiplantae > Streptophyta > Magnoliopsida > Fabales > Fabaceae > Vicia > Vicia villosa. Next base: position 60,786,772 of record NC_081186.1, read on the forward strand.
AAGGGTTCAAGGACGATCAAGGCATTCAAGGATTTTATATTAATTATTATCCCTCTTATTTTTTTTCTGTCTCTTAAACTCCCCCATCCCCGCAGGTGTTTATTGTAATAGCGTAGGACATTTATCTTTCCGCCTTTAATTTCTGCAATTTTAAACTACATGGTTAGTAATCTTAGGGAGTGCAAGCCTTTAACAGAACCTAGATAACTAACTCACAAGATAAATAATGGAACTGAATTCACGTGATTGTGCACCCACACACCTTTAGGGTAATCCCTCTGGTTGCCTTGTTGCCTTAATTGTTGCATGTTGCCTCTAAGTGTATTAAATAGTCAAGTCCCTCGATTCCGAGGATACCTAAAGCAATGCTTCCTGTCGCCTTCAAAGTTATTGAAACTCCCTCGATGTTGCCTTATAAAACGATTGTCCCAAATTGCTAAGGTATTCTCGCATGATGCCTAAAAGATAAAAATGACTATTATATCCTTCCTTTAGACTACCTGCCCACTTATGGCATGGATAGATCCTTTCGCCTGAAAAGCTAAAAGAACAAATTTTCGAACTTAGGGTAGTTGCTACTAATTACTTGCTCTAATTACTTTTTACACCTCTTTTTTAAATCAAATTCAAAAAGACTACGCTTATTTACAAGCTAAAGTTCTTCTTCGAAAATCTTTTCAAACAATTCAAACATTTCAAACAAAGTGAGCTAAGCAATTAAGAGCCCATGGAAAACCATGGATGCAAAGGGTGCCTTACACCTTCCCTTTGCATAATTACCCCCCGAACTCAGTTTTTTATTTAAAAGGTTTTTCTTGTTCTTTTAGCCTTTCTAATTAATTTGGATGAAATAAAAGTTGGTGGCGACTCATGCTATCCGCGACATTTCGATAAAAAGTCAGTTCACCATATTACAGAACTGGCGACTCTGCTGGGGATTTATGATTTCAAGAGGGGTTACCTTAAAAGTTTAGGAATCACTTAAATGTTTTCTATTGTTTGCTTTGTTTGTTTTATTTTTCAGGGGCGTTTTGGGAATTAAATGAAGGACGAATCCTATTCCCGGATTCAAGAACACTTAAGATTAGGAGTAGCATAGTCATGGCGACCTCTTTCACAAATGTGGGAGATGAGTCAATATGAAGTTCACACTTGAGTTAGGACTCCATAGCATATGCACACCTTTCTCAAATGAGGGAGGTCTATGTATGTGTCTGTGGGTGCGCCGGAGCTCAAGGACCTTTAGTTACCCTTAACCCATCCAGGCCTTTAGGAACGTAGTGGGGGGACTAATCTTGACAAATGTTAAGAACTAGTCGCTACCCGATGCTACAATTCAGATAGGTTCTCTCTCAAAGTATCATTGCATGGTGCGAATGTATCATGTCCGAGGGTGCTTTAGAAGGGCTGACAATTCTGGATAACTTGTAGAACCCGTTGCTGAAATCTCCTTATCCATAGAAATACCCTTGGGAAGGACACCTGATCAGACCCCATGCAAGCCTTAAGCCAAAAATTGTGTGACTTGTGTGACTTGCGTGACTTGCCTGTGTTTGCTACTAACCTTCGTTTCCTTGCAGGTTTTGTTAAAAGGACTTGTTCGCCCTTACTGTCTCACGCTTTGCCTAATGAACTGCATTCGCATAACATCATGACATCATGACATCATAAGCATAACATGATTTAACTAACCCTTTCAAGGATCTTAGGAATTTAGGGCGCACAATTTCAGGTGTCTTTGTCAAAGACTGAATTCCTATCAAGGGGCAGGAGGATTTATTTTCCTCTAGCCACATACCTTCCAATTCAAGAAGTATCCCGAATCAGAGGCGATGACCCACTCGATATGGTGAGCTTGATTCTTAAAAAAGGATGCTTAAAAACGAAAGCCAAGGCTCTTCAGACGAAGCTGTGACTGACCAAATCTTTAATGTTGCTAACTAAATTCCTAAAGATCCTTGAAAATATTGCATTTGCATTCATAACATTGCATCACAGGTTTCCACCACAGGTTTCTCACCTCCTCGCTGTTTATTTCAGCATCATGAATCTCGAGCAATCAGTCAAAGACCTTCAAGCTCAGAACGCCCAGTTTCAAGATCTGATCCTGAACCTGTCCAAGGGGCAAGATGAACTGAAAGCACTCCTTACCAAGAATAAGAAGAAGAAAGGCAAGAAGATTCTAAGGAAAAGGCTTAGACCGATTTTACAACTCAAGGATGCTAAGGCCTCTGAAGACAGTGACGAAGAGGATGACACTAGTATCAAGACTGAGGCAAAAAGTAACCATGATTCTGCCAAGCCTTCTGAGGAAGAAGATGACTATTACCATGAGGACGAACATCCTGATGACAAGTACAGATTGCTGGAAGAACGTATGAAAGCTATGGGAATTCAGAAGGTACCCGGTCTGGATTTTGAGGAGCTAGGACTCATCTCTGGAGTTGTTATCCCTCCCAAATTCAAGATTCCAACTTTTGCAAAATACGATGGAGTCTCTTGTCCTAAATTGCACTTGAGGTCTAATGTAAGGAAGATTCAACCTCATACCGCCGATAAGAAGCTATGGATCCACTTTTTCCAAGAGAGCCTATCTGGAACTCAACTCGAATGGTACTATCAACTGGAAAGTACTAACATCCGTACCTGGGAAGATTTGGTTGTTGCCTTTTACCAGCAATATTAATACAATGCTGACCTCGCACCAACTCGCATGCAACTACAAAGCATGTCTATGGGACCCGATGAAAGTTTCAAGGAGTATGCTCAGAAATGGAGAGATCTAGCTGGAAGAGTCAAACCCTCCTTAGCTGACAGGGAATTGGTCGATATGTTTATGAGTACACTGACTGGTCCTTTCTATAGTCATTTGCTGGGAAGTTCATCATCTGGATTCACTGAACTCATACTGATTGGGGAACGTGTCGAGAGTGGCATTCGAAGTGGTAAGATTCAAGTGGCTACACCCTCAGGTACTACAAAGAAACCTTTCAATGGGAGGTCAGATTCAAATGATAACCATGGCCAATCTGTTGGGGCAGTTCTGATCTCCACATCGCCACCTCAGAAAAGTCGTCATAACACGCAAGGCACGCCTAGGTGTCAGTTCACAAAGATCAATATGTCACTGGCTCAAGCATTACAACACCTGTTGAAGTTAGAGTTAATCACTCTAAAGGATCCCCCTAAGAATCCTAGTACTTATGCTCGTAGCTATAATCCCAAAGTGAGGTGTGCATATCACTCTGATAGTCCTGGTCATGATACGAATAGCTGCTGGACATTGAGGAACAAAATCCAAGACATGATCGATGTTGGGGAAGTTGAGTTTGATCCTCCTGAGACTCCTAATGTAACTGCTGATGCTGTGGATGGCTAGAAGGATGAACTTTCAGATCATTAGTTTTACTTTTTCATTTGCTGATTTCTATTTTGTTTGTTTAAACATTCGACTTATGATAGACATTATTTGTTTTAATAATCATCATTAGTGCATTGCATATGTTTGTCTTGAATAAATTATTTCGCTATCACTCATTTTAAATTATGTCTTTACTTTGCATATATTTTGTGATATTCAACTCCTGCTAAGCTGTAAGCCTTTTGAAGGAGGATGACGAAAACGATACGCAACCTCATACAGTATGCTTTTGAGCGGACTATGCTGACGATGTACAGGCATTGTTTCAATTCCTAAACAGTGGAGATATAAGGATGTTAATCCCTCGTCAACCCCTTTGAGCCTAAGAAGTAGAAGTTTCTTTCTTGTACTAATTAAAACCTTTGATCATAACCTGGGGCAGGGTAGTTCTCAGTTAATTTGGCCGTGCATTCTATCTTAAGAGAATCATCCAGTACACCTTTCAACAAAGGTTTCAATCACAAGCGTTCATCCGCACACACCAAAGAAGTGTTGGAGATGTCAATCAAAATCCAATAATGGTTTATCAATCATTAAGCAAGGCAGTCAATATCTTTCAAAAAAAAAAAGAAGAAGAAACATATATACAAAGAAAAGCCTGCTAAGTCAAAAATCAAAAAGAAGACTTAGGCAAAAATCAAGGCATCCCGCTGACTGTAAGCTCAAAATAGACAGTTCAGGCAAAAGTTAGGGATATCAAAAAGATGAAAAAAGAGAAGTCAATAAATTCCTGAACAACACAATGTTGTGACTACCAAAAGGAAGAAGTGACTGCCATCTCAAAAGTTCTCTTTGCTTGTGAACCATCATCATTATCAAAGGTGCAAATCTAAAAGTCTCTTGGAATCTGAATGCATAAGTTGAATTAACTGAGCTTAGGATTGAAGATCATCACGAAGAGGGATGGGTATAAATAAATTTTTGAGCCATTATCCTTTGTTTCTTAAGTCGTGAACCAAGCCACGTTACAATCCTTGAAAGTCCTAACTGAAGCATGGTTAGTTCGAAAGCGTACTGTCACCAAAAAGGTATCCCGACTCCTTAAGGCTTACCAAAAATGCTGAGTCGATAGTTCGTTTCTACAAATAGCATGTTTTTACAAACATCACGCTTTTACATCTCCTGTTTTAAATGTTTTTCAACAAACTCAAGACAAATATATGCATTGCATCTCATGAATTCATTATTAAACATATCCTGCTACATAATTTCAAATGTTAGCATCAGAAAGAACTTGCACAGGGTACGACTAATGACTAAAAGTCATCCAGACAGACGAAACTATTTCAGCAGTAATACCTCTTATAACTGACTCAGTTGACTAGAAGTCAATACATACAAGGGTCATGACATGATTTGTCCAATCAATCTGGGGCAATCAGGTCAAGATTCAAAGAATCCCTCAGAAGCATCAAACAATCAGGTGCATGCACCCAAGCGAATAGGCAGCTGCTTCCCAATCAACATGGGGCATTGTCCTGGGCCTATGGTTATTAGGGGCATGACGCCCATAGTGCACATCTCATAAAGTCCTCGCGAGGCGAATCTTTCCAAAGTCCCTACTAGCAGGGACAAATCTATGCAAGTCCAGTTTGACATCTTGATCAATACTCAGTGGTGTGTCATAATCAATACAAATCCATGAATGGTAGTTACTATAATACTGGGGGCAATGTTCAAGGCATCCATGCCTTCCCACAACTCTGATTTCACAAGATCATATCCCCACATAGTAATCCTCAAAAAGATTTCTTCAAACATACTCGTCCAACAAAAGACATAGCTCCTTAACAGAGTTCACATCTTTGACATCGTCGTTTCCCCGACCTTCTTCTCTTCTCCAAACATGGTTTATTAATATTTCTAAATCCCCAGTCAGGGTGCATCAAGTTACTGGTCATCCCCCAAGCAAAACTCATAAATCCCCAGCTGAGCAACTTCAAAAACAATATCAGACATTAAAATCACAATGATACAAAGATATATTTTCTCAATCAAGGATAAATCATATTCTGACATCATATATCATAAACATATTCATACATTGCATACATTACATCATAATAAATTCATACATAACATGCAAGTTTCTCAATCATTTTGAGAAACTCATAATACATGCATCATAACATTGCATTAAGACTAACTCTCCTTTTTCAGGATACAAGTACCAGCAGATGAACAATATCTCTGATCTAATTCAGTTACTACGAACGGTACTGACACGATCATCTCTCCAAGATCTAATTCGGCCACCGCGAACGGTGCTGACACAATCAAAGAAAGAGACAGACTTAATCATGACACTCAATTCATAAAAGACCACGACAACCGAGTCACGATAGTGGAATCACGACAACTGAGTCACGATAATGGAATCACGACAACTGAGTCACGATAATGGAATCACGACAACTGAGTCACGATAATGGAATCACGACAACTGAGTCACGATAATGGAATCACGACAACTGAGTCACGATAATGGAATCACGACAACTGAGTCACGATAATGGAATCACGACAACTGAGTCACGATAATGGAATCACGACAACTGAGTCACCTTAATGGAATCACAACAATCGAGCCACGACAATGGAGTCACGACAATTGAGTCACGTATCTAATCCCGGTATTCAGTTCGGAAGCAATCATGGCAATGCAGTCACGACGATGGAGTCACGACAATCAAGTCACAACAATACGACAATGGAGTCATGACAATCAAGTCACAACAATACGACAATGGAGTCATGACAATAGAGTCACTACAATTAATTCACTTCACATTCCCAACATCCAGATGGCATTCGTAAGCCCATCGCCGATAAATTTCCTATCAAAACGCCCGGATGGCATCTTTAAGCCCATCTCCAACAAACACTTCTCAATACTTCGAGCTCGGATATAGTCTAACGTACGAATTATTCTGACTTTCGTATCTATCAGATCATATGGCATCTTTAAGCCCGTCTCATACACCTGGACGGTATCCTTAAGCCCGTCTCCGGCAAAAGTCCCTGTTTCAGCCAGGGCAAATTCCTGGGTATTCTAGTGTTCAATTTTCTTCTACCTTCAGATTCCGACTGGCACACAAACCACTCTACATCTTCAGGTTTAAGAAAATTGAACAGGGGCAGCTGTCATACCCCAAAATTTGCCCACCATATCCTTACTCAAACTCAGAAGCTCAAGACTCAACTGACTGTACACTCTCCTAAACAACAACCCTCAAACTAGGGTTTTGTATCTCTCAAAGCAAAATCAAGTTCTAAGGCCTCAAATGAATCCCATGGCCTCTCATACGATTCAAAGAACCTCCATTCCAAGTTTCAAGCCTTGATTCAAGAGATTGCTCACTCAATGGCCCAAACGATCAATAAATCGACGGGTTGACCTAAAAGTCAAACTATGGACAAACTACAGTCAAAACTTTTGATTTTTGGTCAACATCCTCATTATGGAGTATCATTCATCATTTGATCAAGGATTCATCATGATTCATCAAGAAAAGCTCCAGAATCATCAATAACTTGAGTTTCTAAATTAGGGTTTTTAAGGAAAAAGTCAACTGAACTTTGACCGGCCATAACTCCCACATGGAACATCAGAAATTTCCCATCCAAAGCTCAATTTGAAGGAAATTGAATTCGCTACAATTTTGTCTCTCACATGCCAAGACTACAAATGCACCATTTGAGAGATATGAGCCAATACATTACAGGTCCTTCTAAAAGATCGCAAAAAGTCATTTTTTTTCTCAAAGCTCATAACTTGGACATGGTAGACTCAATTGAGATGAAACCAAATGGAGCCTTTAGAGGACTCTTTAAGCTTTCCAAAAAGTCCTAGATCATCTCCATATGATAAAAATTGAGAGAGTTATGGCTTGCGCAAGTTGGGCGATTTTGAGAAGATGCATAAAAAGCAAAGTGATGAATTTTGATTTGTTGACTAAATGGGCCTAAGATTTCCATCTCAAACGTGACCATGGCCCATATAATAACCCTTAAACCCATTATTTTATTTTTATGATATTTATTTTTATTTATTTAAATTTTTATTCATTTAAATGTTAATAAATCATGTAAAATATAAAATAATTAGTTTAAATCAAAGATTAATATTCCCAGTCAAATCCAATCATCCAAATATACTTATTTTGATGAAAATTTGTGGTGAATGTGATTTAACCAATATTGAGAATAAAAAAGAAATATTTTATGCAAAAAAATCAAAGAAAATTTCAAGCAAATCTCATGCTTTTTCTCCAAGTTTCTCAACCCTAATTTGACCTAATATATATATCCATCTCATTCTGATCAAGAGGAGAACGAAAATTGGGAGACAAATAAGGGTTCTCAAAGAAGCAAAATCTTGAAGAAAAGTGTGGATTTCGTGTGCTTTCTCCAAGCAATTTAGGAACCTCTGAATCATTCAAACATCTTCGCGAGGTAGTATAGTGTAAGCATACGCTATTGATAAAGTCCCATGACTTGTAGAACGCTGGTCTCATGTTCATACCATCTCATGCGTATGTGAAATTCGTTTTTTACGATCTAACGTATCCCACTTGATTTTAACTACATATTTGAGTTTCTTGTGTGGTTTAGCACAGGTCTGGATCGCTTTAACGAAGCCATGATGTATAGGGTAAAAGTTGCCATTGTTAAGGCAAGGTTGAGATGACTCGCGGTTTCACACACACAGCCCTTTTTAGATCAAATAGACCCCACATTTGTGACCAGGAGGCTCGGATCATACGATCTGGGCTTTGACTTTCGCCGTTTCCGTTGTTTTTTGGTTGTTGCCATGTATGCAGATGTTGAAAGTATTTTTGGGTAAATATTTTCGGTATATATCGTATCCACAGAGATTGGTTTAATATTACTGCCGTTCTATAGTTGTTTATTTTGAGTGAGAAAATTAGTTGGGTTTGTTTGTTTGTTTGTTTTCAATTTCATTTAACAAAATAATAATTGACTGGTAAAAAGCTTAAAGATGATTAACAATGGTGAATGAATATGTTGATTTCTAGGGTTCATCAACCTATTCCTATACAACTTATTAATTAATCATTATTCGAACAATCATTTGAACCATTATCTTCACTTATCCTCAAATATGATTCCATATCTGCAAATCAAATTAGATAAACTTTTACCGGTATGAGATTCGATCTCTCCAAATATCAATATTGATAATAGTAATTAAGAACGATAATTATGAAAACCCAATCACAATTCCATCTCTGCAAATTGGGATTGAATCAATATAGTAACCTAGGGTAAAAGTTAGAATCCTTTCTTTCGATCAAAGACTCCACAATGATTCAAGATAAAAACAAGGTTTCTTATTGATAATAAATTCAAACAATTGTTCATAAGAATCAATCAACGGTATTGTATATTCATAAGTTAACTACTACCTTAAACTCAACAAGAATGATTTAGCTCTCCATAGACATGAAGAACAAACAATGTTTCATGGATAGATTCATCTTCATCAAGGGAATGTCTTCAATTGATGTTGAATTCTCCGTCGGATGTTGTTTGTTGCTCTGGATTAGGATTGCTCTATGAAATTCGCTCACAAAAGTCTCTCCTCCAAAAGTTATCAAAAGTTGTGGTTTATGAGGATTAGGGCTTGTATTTATAGCCTTTTTCCTTGTAACGTCGTCACCGCGGCGCGACACGGGCTGGCGCGGCGCGAACCCAAGACAAAGGGTTTCGCGCGGCTCGCCTCTCCTTTGGCGCGGCTCGCCTCTTGCTTTAAATCAATTCTTTGTGATTCCACTTCTTCAGAGCTTCTACGCTTGCGTGTTCCTTCGTCTATGCTTCTTAACTTCAATATCTGCACAAATAACACCCAAAGTGACGCAAGTTGTTCTACAATTAACATCGAACCTCGAAAGTTCAATTCTAACTATAAAATCCGTAAAATTCACAAGATCTATTCACTTTTAGCTCAAAAGGTAGTTAATTTAGCGCATGAAATTACCATTAATTTACTCCTAACAAACTCTCCCCAACTTAGAGTTTTGTTTGTCCCTAAACAAAATTACTTACCTCATCAAAACATACCAACAATCATGCACAAGTTTTTTCAAAAAGGTTTTTCAAGTGGCTCAATTCAGCAACCAAATCGGATACTCCTCATCTCCCTGCAAACTTAGAACATATACATGAAACAGATTTTGAAAGAAAATTACCTCCAGAAGTTCAAAACACTACACAATTGCAATTGAATCAGCACTAATCACTCACATCAAAAAGTATGATGAAAAATAGAGGGGTTAAACACTCATCCAAACAATTAAATCAACAGAAATCCATATCATACGTTCACCATGTTGTTTGCATCAAGTCCTGTGGAATCTGAGAATCAGAAGGTCTTTCTAGGGCTGTAATGTGGTTTAAGATTCAAAGAAAAGAAGACAAACGAGGGTTGTTCCTATTTTAGGGAAGCATCCGAATCATAACTCCTTTCCTTTTCCTTCATACCTTCAACTTTTCACCCCTTCTTCTTTTTCATTCGTAGCTCGATGTTTCTCTTTTTATTTTCAACAATTATTTTCTTTTTTTTTTCGAGCTACGAATTTTTTCGTTCTTTGCAAATTACCACCTATAGACTTACTCTTCTTTTGATTATGACTCTCCCCAACTTGGAGATCAACCTATATTTAGATTATATGAATGCTCCCCTACTTTCTATGAAGGTCAAAGAGAAAACACATCACCAAATTTTATGGTTGATGGTCCAAAACAAAACTTTTTATTGAGATCAAAACTCACCAGGTTTTTCCTTAGTGCATATGATGAAATTTACCTTAATCTCAGGCTCAAAGAATGGTTAGCAAAGGATCACACTCTCACAGAAGAAAATAATTTTTAAGATGGAGTCGGCTCACAGAACTCTCAGATTCAAACAAATGCCTAAATCACTTCCACAGATTTCCACAAATGATGCGACAAATGGTTTAGCATGATACAAACAAGTCAAAATAATCGATGGTCTCCTGCATATAGTAAACAATGGAAAGCTTTCCTCACAATGGTTAAGGCTAAGCCGATCCAACAGAAATAGTGTACCATAAAGAACTTCTGCCAAGTATTTCTAACAACCTACGTTTCATGCACACAGTAGAAGTTTGAGTTTGAAAAATCATACCTGACTTGTTACTTATTGAAAAAGGAAGTGAAAAATTAATTTTTTTGAAAATTTTTCACTCACTACCACTTTCATACATGTTGCTCCATTGTTGATATTCTCATTGTTTCACTCGAGCTTTTCATTATGTTGTAGAAACTACTCATTCTAAACTGGGGACAAAACAAACAAATAATAAACAGAAAATTGAAAAATGAAAAAGAGTAAATCCACCCCCAAACTTGAACTAAACATTGACCTCAATGTTTCGTAACAAGCCCGAGAGGGTTGACTCACAGAGGGTATTGCAATATCAATTGCCTATTCCTAGCTTTCACCAGAAAGGTTCCCTTATTATTTCCTGAAATAAAATAAACAAACAAAATAAAACATTAGAAGCGTGGTTTGCCTCCCACGAAGCGCTTCGTTTAACGTCGCATGGCTCGACGGTTCATGGTTGAATCATCAACCATTGTCTCGTTTTCTTGGCACTTTTCTTACCAATGTGAAGCCCCAAAAGTATTTCATGTTTGCTTGTTTGGTTTCTTCATCCTTAATTCTTACCACTTCAACTCGCGATCTCTCTTCCTTCATTTGTTTTGTCCTCTCCTCAAGATAGATAACCTCCTTATGCGTTAATTTCGTCTTCTTTGAGAACATCTCCTTGATGAATTTGACACATTTTGGCTTTAACTCTAAATCTTCTAAAAATGGGATGGTGATTTGCAAACGGCTAAACATTTCCATTGGCCGAAAGTAATGATTCTCATTCCCTTCTTTATTAAGAACTTGTAGAGGAAGTAATTCCAATGAGAGTTTATGCTCCTTTGCATTACTACTCTTCTTCAACTCTAAGTTCATCATATTCTCTTTTGAAAAAGTTTCAACTTTTGAAGTTTCTAACTTATTCACGACTTCTTTGATTATATCCTCCTTTTTTGTTCCTTCGACTAACACATCATCTAATTTTTTGGGAGGTCTTGGATAAGGTAGCTTCATTGAAGGCTCATACTCAACTTCTATATTTTCCTTGATGTTTATATGCTCTATATTATCTTTTTCAACAACATCTTCCTTGTAATCAACTTCCTCCTCCACTCTCTTCTTTCCAACATCCTCACCAATCACTTTTACACTCCTTATATAAGTAGTATTGCAAGTTTCTACACAAGTCGTAGGGTTTTGAAAAGTTGGGATTTGACTTACGTTTTGTTCGGTTAAGAATTGGGTAAGTTGAGCATCTCGCGTTTCCCGATTTTGTTGAATGGATAAAGAGAGTTGCATGAATTGATTCATGGTTTCCTCTAGCTCAGTGGGTCCTCTTTGATAACCTTGATTATAATGTGAAAGCCCTTGTTTATTTGTCATTGACATTTGTATGAACTGATTCATGGTCTCTTCCAACTTAGATTGTCCTCCTTGTTGCTGTGGCGACAGTTGAGTGTAAGGTTGAAAGGCTTGTTGCTGATATTCATGGTTAGCCATATGATACTCCATCGTATCTTCCGGTGTGCTCCATCCGCTATCATAAAACTCACTAACTTGAGGTGTGAACTGTGACACACTTTGAAGGAGATACTCCATTTGTTGGAATAGGATCTCGTTTTGAGCATGAATCCCGGCATTTATGTTTGGGTCAAACATTCCGACAAACAAAAATCTACAAAACTAGCAAACAAGTGAAATAACAAGAAAAAATAATAATAATAAAAATAACAATTAAAAGACTATTGCAATAACAAAATCTAAAATAAAGTAACTAACTAAAAAATCTAAAATAAAGGAGCTAAACTAAAAATCTAAAATTAAGTAACTAAACAAAAAAATCTAAAAATAAGTAACTAAACAAAAAATCTAAAAATAAGTAAATAACTAAAAATAATATAACTAAAAATAAGGAAATAACTCAAAATAAAAAACTATTGCAATGCGTGCAATATTGACACCAATCCCCGGCAACGGCGCCAATTTGTTGAAAGTATTTTTGGGTAAATATTTTCGGTATATATCGTATCCACAGAGATTGGTTTAATATTACTGCCGTTCTTATTAGGGGTGATCGCGGTGCGGTTTGGGCGGTTTTGAAGAAAAAAATCATCCGAACCGCAAGAGAAAAAATCGTGCGGTTTGGTTTGGTTCGGTTGGCTTTTAAAAAAAATCCGAACCAAACCAAACCAACCTAATGCGGTTTGATTCGGTGCGGTTGGTTCGGTTTTTTAGAAATATTTTATTGAACCATTCATATACATATAGATGATAACATAACATTGTATTTAGACATTCATACACTATTTCATACACTATCAAATAACAACAAAACCCGTCATATTTTGACATTAACTTTCTATTTAATATGTAAAAAATTAAATTAGACAAAAGTGGAATAATAAACATAAAATAATAGTATAAAATAATATAAAAATTATTAGAATGAAACAAAAAAATAGAAGATACGAGAGATTAGTGAATGTGAAAAAGAAAAAACAAAAGAGTTGAGAGATTAAAGAAGAAGATGTGCGATAAAAACGAAACTGAAATATGGAACATTTGCATAAAAATGAGAAGGTGAAAAAGAAAGAATATAAGAGAGTAAAGATTATAGAAAAAGAGGGAAGATGTATGTGGCAAAGAAGAAGCGAAAATGCTATTAGAGATTTGAGAAGATCGAGACTAAAATCATGTGTAAGGATGAGAAAATTGTTCGTAATCATAAGGTTAAGGTATTATAGATTTAAGTTTGGGTTGGATGTGAGTTAAGTAAAATTTAGGTTGTAACATAATGCGGTTTGATTCGGTTTGGTTCGGTTTATAAAATACAAACCGCAAACCAAACCAAACCATGCGGTTTTGTTAAAAGATGACCCAAACTAATCCGAACCAAATGCGGTTTTTTGCGGTTTCGGTTTGGTTTGGTTTGGTTTGCGGTTTTCTATTGGGTTGGTTTGGTTTTGATCACCCCTAGTTCTTATAGTTGTTTATTTTGAGTGAGAAAATTAGTTGGGTTTGTTTGTTTGTTTTCAAATTTCATTTAACAAAATAATAATTGACTGGTAAAAAGCTTAAAGATGATTAACAATGGTGAATGAATATGTTGAGTTCTAGGGTTCATCAACCTATTCCTATACAACTTATTAATTAATCATTATTCGAACAATCATTTGAACCATTATCTTCACTTATCCTCAAATATGATTCCATATCTGCAAATCAAATTAGATAAACTTTTACCGGTATGAGATTCGATCTCTCCAAATATCAATATCGATAATAGTAATTAAGAACGATAATTATGAAAACCCAATCACAATTCCATTTCTGCAAATTGGGATTGAATCAATATAGTAACCTAGGGCAAAAGTTAGAATCCTTTCTTTCGATCAAAGACTCCACAATGATTTAAGATAAAAACAAGGTTTCTTATTGATAATAAATTCAAACAATTGTTCATAAGAATCAATCAACGGTATTGTATATTCATAAGTTAACTACTACCTTAAACTCAACAAGAATGATTTAGCTCTCCATAGACATGAAGAACAAACAAGGTTTCATGGATAGATTCATCTTCATCAAGGGAATGTCTTCAATTGATGTTGAATTCTCCGTCGGATGTTGTTTGTTGCTCTGGATTAGGATTGCTCTATGAAATTCGCTCACAAAAGTCTCTCCTCCAAAAGTTATCAAAAGTTGTGGTTTATGAGGATTAGGGCTTGTATTTATAGCCTTTTTCCTTGTAACGTCGTCACCGCGGCGCGACACGGGCTGGCGCGGCGCGAACCCAAGACAAAGGGTTTCACGCGGCTCGCCTCTGCTTTTAAAAGCGGCTCGCCTCTTGCTTTAAATCAATTCTTTGTGATTCCACTTCTTCAGAGCTTCTACGCTTGCGTGTTCCTTCGTCTATGCTTCTTAACTTCAATATCTGCACAAATAACACCCAAAGTGACGCAAGTTGTTCTACAATTAACATCGAACCTCGAAAGTTGAATTCTAACTATAAAATCCGTAAAATTCACAAGATCTATTCACTTTTAGATTAAAAGGTAGTCAATTTAGCACATGAAATTACCATTAATTTACTCCTAACAGCAGACTCAGCCGCGATTCGTTCGTAGCAATTACATGGCCAAAGCGTAGCCATGTTCGTAGCAAACGGGACAGGCTAAACGAAGAAGATGAAGCACAGTGGATAACATGTGGCGCAAAGGCATTCGCGGGTCAACATGGCCAGAATCTCACTCCACCCGTGATTGGTTGGTCCACGCTCAAGGGGCCCACATGCGTAGCTTTATTTGAATTTCTGGAATCAAAGAGTTTCTTTATTTATTATTTTTGTTACATATAATTATCCACAAGCGCAGGTGGATGAGCTGGCTGATGATTATGTTTGCTAATACTAGCGTCGCTGGTTCGATTCCCAGGCTCCACACTTTATTTTTCCAGATTTATTATTTACTGATCCAGTACGTATGACACGCAAGCTCTCATCATGCATCGTCAGCACCTCACCGTTGGATATGCAGGAGGACGAATCTAAGGGTCCAGAAGATTGGCGACCACCATACTCCCTCCAGACATAACCACACCCAATTGCAGCTAAGTATTTTTTCTTATTATTTATTTTAATTGTACAATTCCTTTTCTTTTTCACTTTATTTATTTATTTGTTTATTTTAGTTTTTATTTATTTTAAATCAAGAGTTATCAAATAAAAATTTCATAAAATTATAAAACTCGATTTTCCCCGATTTTATCAATAATTATTTTTGAACAATAAAAATTATTATTGGTATATACTTAATTGATTAAAAATTAATAATTAGGTTTTAGGTTTGTTAACCTGATTCATCTATAAACCCTAGCCAGGTAGGTGGTGTCCATTAACGCGTTTCTAGCCTTATAAACCTTTTAAGGTCACAATAAGTTTTCTTAAATAACCCTTTTAGGTTCAGGGTTAGATCAGTAAATGCACTAACAATTCTCTTCTTCATTCTTAATTTTTTCAGGGTTACCGTTAGGGTTTTTCAGCCACACGCCATCAATCAGACAACTAAGTTTCTAATTCTCTCTTCGTTAATTATTATTTTTATTTTTATTTTTGCCTTCTAAAAATTAGAGTTTGCCTCACTAATTAAAGAATTTGTTCTACACTCACCACTATCATCTTCTGTCTAATTCTCAGATGATCAGAGTCAATCAAGTCTAATTCTAGGATGATCAGAGTCAATCAAGGGTCGAGGACGAACAAGGCATTCAAGGATTTTATATTAATTATTATCCCTCTTATTTTTTTCTGTCTCTTAAACTCCCCCATCCCCGCAGGTGTTTATTGTAATAGCGTAGGACATTTATCTTTCCGCCTTTAATTTCTGCAATTTTAAACTGCGTGGTTAGTAATCTTAGGGAGTGCAAGCCTTTAACAGAACCTAGATCACTAACTCACAAGATAAATAATGGAACTAAATTCACGTGATTGTGCACCCACACACCTTTAGGGTAATCCCTCTGGTTGCCTTGTTGCCTTAATTGTTGCATGTTGCCTCTAAGTGTATTAAATAGTCAAGTCCCTCGATTCCGAGGATACCTAAAGCAATGCTTCCTGTCGCCTTCAAAGTTATTGAAACTCCCTCAATGTTGCCTTATAAAACGATTGTCCCAAATTGCTAAGGTATTCTCGCATGATGCCTAAAAGATAAAAATGACTATTATATCCTTCCTTTAGACTACCCGCCCTCTTATGGCATGGATAGATCCTTCCGCCTGAAAAGCTAAAAGAACGAATTTTCGAACTTAGGGTAGTTGCTACTAATTACTTGCTCTAATTACTTTTTACACCTCTTTTTTAAATCAAATTCAAAAAGACTACGCTTATTTACAAGCTAAAGTTCTTCTTCGAAAATCTTTTCAAACAATTCAAACATTTCAAACAAAGTGAGCTAAGCAATTAAGAGCCCATGGAAAACCATGGATGCAAAGGGTGCCTTACACATTCCCTTTGCATAATTACCCCCCGAACTCAGTTTTTTATTTAAAAGGTTTTTCCTATTCTTTTAGCCTTTCTGATTAATTTGGATAAAATAAAAGTCGGTGGCGACTCATGCTATCCGCGACATTTCGATAAAAAGTCAGTTCACCGTATTACACTCTCGAGCATTCGAAAATTCATAACTTCTAACCGAAATATTGTTTTGAAGCGAGCCATATGCCAAAATTTCTGTCTCGAGGTCAACTATGTTAAATGTTTTGAGGTCCACAATTATTTCTTCAAGGAAGGTCCTCGAATTTTCAATTTTCCAGAGGTTTTACGGTGGATTTAATGGGCTGTACCGTTACTTTTCAGACACTAAAAAATTCATAACTCGTGTTTGGAATGTAATATTGACGTCGTTCCGGTGCCCGAAATTCCATCTCGATGCTATCTTCATGCTGCCTTTGTTGCCCGAGAGTTAATTTTGACCAGAAGGCCTCCGAAAGTTGGATACACTGAAAGATTTTTGTGATGCGTTCCATCGTATTCTCAATCTTTCAAAAATCATAACTCAGTTGATTTTTATCGTATCGGGCTGATATTTTGACACAATATCATAAGTGTTATTATCTACAACTTTATTTTGAAGCCTGAGTCCGAACGGTGCTATGAAGACATTCGTTTTTGGTTTATTTTGCAAAACGAAGTGGCTGAATTGGAAAGGGAAATTCAAATTTAATAGTCGTTTCACGAGAAAATTCATAACTCTGTCGTTTCTTATCCGATTGAGCTCATCTTTTTACACGACGTCACTGACTCAGAGATTTACAACTTTGTTTTGAAGTACGAGTCCTGATTCTGCCCCGATCAATACCAGTTTTTGTGCGAAGACGTGTCAGAGATTGACACATACACCTAACACAGTGCTGTTTATTTTTATGTCGACTGCTGAATATTCAAAAATTCATATCTTCTTCGTTTTTTATCCGATTGGGATCATTTTTTGGCACAAGGTTGTTATAGATGCAATCTATGTTTTTGCTTCTCGGCCCGATCCCAAATTTCCCACAGAGCCGCCTGCGAATTTGACTCGAACATGTCGAGGTTTGAGCGAATGAAATTCTGCACTATTTGTTTGGACTATTTTGAAGCCCATTAGTCCAACCCACTCACTTTGGCCCATACTATATATTCTCATTTGTCTCATAACTCTCTCATAATTCACCAATCACTAAAAACCTCTAAAAATATTCTCTCACACTCTCTCAAAGATCAAAATCCTCTTTCTCCCAATTTTCTCAATTGTTCTTCAATCTTAATCAATTTCATCGCAACTTCAACAATCTACAACAACTTCTTCATCAAGATTGAAGAAAAAAACTCAAGATCTTCATCTCTCTCTCTCTCTGACTTTTCCGATTTGCGATTTTCGACTTCCTTCTTTCAGATTTATTTTCCGATCAAGCTTCCTCTTGATTCAATCGATAACATCTCTTACTTGATTATGTGAATTATTGATAATTGTGATGTGAATTCTTGAAAATATTAGTGTAGATCATGTGTTTGTGATAATGCTTGTTTGAATTTTGGTTTGATTTGAATTATTGAGGTATCACATAATTGTTGCCCTCTAGGTGTTTGTGTTAATTCTCCAAAGATCTTAGTGATGAAAATGCCTTAAGATATGTTGTTTCATGAGTGTAAATGCTGAGTAATTGTGCATAGTTATGGTGAAATGGATTGATTTTCATGTGTGATATAATTGTGTCGGGTTTGATGATTTTGCTCTAATTCTCTAACCGCTTTGAGTTTTGATGATTGCGAATATTGTTTTTCGAGTAGGATGATGCTTCCGAATCTGTTTGTATGTTTACTTTTTCATTTTGAGCACTTTTAATTTCCAAAAAAGTTACTTCCAAAATTACAAAAATGTCCTTTGCACACTTCCGGGCCGATTTAATTAAAACCATCATTGTTTCTGAGTTCGTTGGGACGTTTGCAATTGACCATGTGAGTTTCGTTTAATTCCGAGCAACTAATTTTTTACGCTTATTTTTCGGTTTTCGCTTCCGAGCGATGTGATTTGTGCGCTTTGAATTTCATTTGTCTTATATGTACATTTGATTGATGATTAGTGTGTTAACGCACCTTAGCTTGCTAGTTTCGATCTCATTTCATGCTACATTGTGAATATGACATAATCGCCTCTTTTACCATTTCATAATTTTTGCTTTTATTTCGTATTATAATACAAATGTGCAACTTCGATTGTACTCTCTTTTGTTTCTATCAATGTGTGCTAGTTGTACGAGGAACTTCGAGTTTGATTTCCGACGGACGCGTGTCGCTCCATGTTCCGCTTTATTTGTGGGACACGATGATTTTCTCCCTATTCAGTTCATTCGTCTCCCTGTTGAGACACGACACACACATACCTTCACATTATTATTTGCTTGTCTGTTGCGACTCGTTTGCAGGGGTATTACCCGGATGTGCCGATACACATTCCATCTCCGACACGCGATTTAATTTGCATCATCGTCATTGTGCTTTATGTTAGAACATGAAATGTTCTGATCAATATTTCTAGTTTTGATGATAACATTATATATGAATTTTGTATTAGACAATGTGGTACTCTAATTATTCACGTTTTCCATTTCAGGAAAAGTCTAAAAGAGTATGCACTAAATCATCATTCAAAAGCTCTGACCTAGAAGATTTGGATGACTTCATCAGAACATGGTCTAGAAGACATCAGAAGATGGTCTTGAGAAAATCAGAACATGATCTGGAAGGCATCCGAAGATGGCAATCAGAAGCAAGGCTCTGAAGATCTGATGGTATCACGCTACAAAGAACTTCCAAAGTCTGATGACTGGAGTTGCATCTGCACCAACGCTGAAAACTCTGATATTCAAACGTCATTCTAATAGTTTGAGTCCAGAAGCAAGTACAAGATGAAAAAGCTACAACGTCAAATCTGTGTGACTGGCAAAAGGAACGTTAGAAGCTACAAAAGGCAAAGTCAACAAAAGTAGTTGAAGCATGGCTCGAGGTAGTTGACAAAAGAGTAAAACATTAAATGCAGCAGTGTACTATTCCCGCAAAGCATTTAATGCTATTCAACGGTCACTTTTCTCATTGCCTATAAAAGAGAAGCTCTGGATGTTGAAGAAAAACAACACATGGTAAAAGACCTTACGCTGCCAAATTGATTTTTAACGTTATCACACAAACAGCAAAGAAACTTCATCTTCAACCTCACAAATCTTGTAATATCTTAGTGAGTGTTAGAACATAATCTTGAGAGAAAATCACTTGGTGATTATAGCTTTTTTAGAAGCACATTAAACTCTTGTAATATTGTTTACTATCTTGTAAGAGGAATTCCTAGAGTGATCAAGTTGTGATCTGTATACTCTAGAAGACTTAGAAGTTGTCTAAGTGGAAAACTATTGTAACCAAGGTTGATTAGTGGATTAAATCCTCAGTAGAGGTAAATCACTATGTAAGGGGTGGACTGGAGTAGTTTGATTAACAACTAACCAGGATAAAAATAACTGTGTGATTATTTTTATCTGCCAATATTTAGAAACAACCCTTATTCAATCCCCCCTTTCTAAGTGTTTTTCACTCCTTCAATTGGCATCAGAACGCCAGTTCTAGGTGCAAACACTTAACAGTGTTAGAGAAAAGATTTAGGAAGAAAAACACGCTATGGCAAATCCTACTCCAACACCAACCAATACTGAACAAAGCAACAATGGTAACTCTAGCTTTAATGGATTCAATAGACCACCAGTCTTTGATGGTGAGAACTTTGAATATTGGAAAGATAGACTTGAAAGTTACTTTTTATGCCAAGATGGTGATCTATGGGATTTAGAATTGGATGGTTACACACATCCAGTAACTACTCGTGGAGTCAAGCTTACTAGACAGGCTATGAGTGATGATCAAAAGAAAGAGTTCAAAAATCACCACAAAGCAAGGACTATATTGTTAAATGCTATTTCACATGCTGAGTATGAGAAGATCACAAATAAAGAAACTGCTCATGACATTTTTGAATATCTGAAGATGACTCATGAAGGAAATGCACAAGTCAAGGAGACAAAAGCTCTGGCTCTCATCCAAAAGTATGATGCTTTAAGAATGGAAGAAGATGAAAACATTGAAGCAATGTTCTCCAGATTCCAGACTCTGACTGCTGGATTGAGGGTTCTTGACAAGAGATACACAAAAGCTGATCACGTTAAGAATATAATCAGAAGTCTACCCAGAAGATGGGGACCAATGGTTACATCATTCAAGATTACAAAAAATTTGAATGAAGTATCTCTTGAGGAGCTTATAAGTGCTATGAGGAGTCATGAGATTGAGCTTGATGCAAATGAGCCTTAGAAGAAAGGTAAGTCTATTTCTTTAAAATCTAAAAATAAACATTGTGATAATGCTTTTCAGGAAGAAGAAGAAGGATCTGACCAGTCAGAGTAAGAAGAAGAAGAAGAAGAAGAATTGTCTCTCTTATCCAGAAGGGTGAATCAACTCTGGAAGAGCAAGCAGAGAAGATTCAAGAACTTCAAGAAACCTGAAAAGGGAGAATCTTCTGAACACAGAAGATCTGGCAAGAAGAAGGTAGTGTGCTATGAATGCAAAGAACCTGAACACTACAAGAATGAATGTCCTAAGCTTCAGAAGGAAAAGCCCATAAAGAAGTTTGAAAAGAAGAAAGGCATGATGGCTACATGGGATGACTCTGATTTATCTGATCAGGAGTCAGACTCTGAAGATGAGCAAGCCAACATAACACTCATGGCAACAGTTGGTGCTGAAGAAGAATCTACTTCTGATTCAGACTCTGAAGAGGTATTTTCTGAACTCACTAGAGAAGACTTAGTTTCTAGCTTATCAGAACTTCTGGAAGTCAAGAGTAAACTTAGTCTCAAATACAAAAAGCTCAAAAAGTTTTTTGCATCTGAAACTAAGAGATTTGAAATAGAAAACTCTGAACTAAAAGAAAAAGTTTTAAAATTAACTAAAGATGCTATTTCTTTGAAAAACATCTTCAAGTTCAGACACGTCTATTTCAAGCACTAACAATATTCTGAAAGAATATGACTTGAGCTTCAGAAAGTTATCTAGAGGTATAGGCAAAAGTCAGTTAGCCTCTATGATTTATGGTGTTAGTGGAACAAAAGAATAGGTATAGGTTTTGAGGGAGAAATTCCATATAAACTAGAACCTGTTGATGAAATGATTATTGAATACAAACCTCTGTATGAACAGTTTAAGTATGGTCATTCTCATGATATCAAACACACATCACACTCTAAAAGTTTCCATCTCACACACACAAAGAAACATGCTGTTGCACATTCTGGAAAAACTTATGTAAAATCTAAATTCAATCAGAACGTGAGAAGGAATAACCCCAAAGGACCCAAAAGAATGTGGTGTTAGAACAAGAAATGTTCTGATCAATATTCTTAGTTTTGATGATAACATTAAGTATGAATTTTGTATAAGACAACATTGTACTCTAATCCTTTATATTTTCCATTTCAGGAAAAGTATAAAAGAGTATGCACAAATCAGCATTCAGAAGCACTGACCCAGAAGTTCTGGATGGCTTCATTAGAACATGGTATGGCAAGACATTAGAAGATGGTCCTGGAGAATCAGAACATGAACTGGAAAGCATTAGAAGATGGTAGTCAGAAGTACAAGCTCTGAAGCTCTGATGGTATCACGCTCAAAGCACTTCAAAGTCTGAAGACAGAAGTTGCATCTGCACCAAAGCTGGAGACTCTGAAATTCAAACGTCTACTCAACACATTCTGAGTCTAGAAGAAAGTACAAGATGAAAAGGCTATAACATCAAATCTCTGACTTACAAAAGGAACGTTAGAAACTACAAAAGGAAAAGTCAGTAAAAGCAGCAAAAGCATGGCTCGAGGTAGTTGCTAAAAGTGTGAAACATTAAATGCAGCATTGTACTATTCACGCAAAGCATTAAATGCTCCCAACGGTCATTTCCTCTCAAGCGCCTATATATAGAAGTTCCATTCAGAAGCAGCAAACAACACTCTTGTGCAAACTTACAGAAACGCTGTCATACTGAAAACCAAAAATAACTTCATATTTAACCTCACAACTTTGTAATATCTTAGTGAGTGTTAAGAATTAGAACTTAAGAGAAATATCACTTTCTGTGATTACAGCTTTATTAGAAGCAAGTTATACTCTTGTAAACATTTATTTTACATTGATTGTAAATGGATTTCCTAGAGTGATCAAGTTGTGATCTGTAGACTCTAGAAGACTTAGAGGGTATCTAAGTGGAAAACCATTGTAATCAGTTGGATTAGTGGATTAAATCCTCAGTTGAGGTAAATCACCTTGTTAGGGGTGGACTGGAGTAGTTTAGTTAACAACGAACCAGGATAAAAATAATTGTGTTCTTTGTTTTTATATACCATTTTGAGAAGTTACACTTATTCAATCCCCCCTTTCTAAGTGTTTTTCACTCCTTCAATTGGTATCAGAGCACCGGTTCTAGGTGCATGCACTTAACCGTGTTAGACAAAAGATTCGGGGAGAAAAACACAAAGTCAAAATGGTTGAAACAACTTCATCTACTCCTCCTCCTGAGCAAAACAACAACGGTAACAATGGAAGCAATAACTTCAATGGTTACAATAGACCACCAGTCTTTGATGGTGAAAATTTTGAGTATTGGAAGGATAGACTTGAAAGTTACTTTCTTTGTCAAGATGGTGACTTATGGGACTTAGTGTTGGATGGTTACACACATCCTGTAATCACTCGTGGAGTCAAGATTCCAAGACAAGCTATGAGTGATGACCAAAAGAAAGAATTCAAGAATCATCACAAGTCAAGGACCATATTGTTAAATGCTATCTCTCATGCTGAATATGAGAAGATAACAAACAGAGAAACAGCTCATGATATCTTTGAATCCTTAAAGATGACTCATGAGGGTAATGCTCAAGTAAAGGAGACAAAGGGTCTAGCTCTAATCCAGAAATATGAAGCATTCTGTCGCGGGCGAAAAACCGTTTTGTTCCTCTTTTTGTGGGATGAGACACCTGATGCCTTCTTTGGGCTCGAGTGCTCAAAAAAAATGATTTTTCTTTGTTTCGACCAAACTTTTTATTATTCCCAAAGGAGGAAAAGGAAAAAAGCTGCAATAACCTAAAAGTGGGGGGAGAGATCTTTGGGTAAGAGGGTTGGTTATACGAAGGGAAGGTATTAGCACCCAACGTATCTATAGTACTCTATAGGTTTCTTTGCTTTGTTTTTCATTCCATGTTATTGAGAGGTTCTTGTGAAATAGGTGGGACCTAAGGTGTTTGTTTGATTATGCTCGCAAAGATCATCGCGATCCTCTGCATACATATCCCTTAGAGGGAATCAGAGCATCTGTAGCTCGGGGTCTACGGGTGCTAAGGTTTGAATGGTTTTTTTGTTTTGTTTTGCTCGCCAAGGATCGACCTTGTGCCTACGTATTCTCAAAGGGATGTTGAGAAAGTCAGAGCAATCGTAGTTCCCACTTATGCTAGTGGAAGCAAAGGAAAATAGACAAATGTCGTCTAAATGCTAGATGTATCTAATCTATATCATCACATACATCTGTTTGATTTTTGTTTGTTTGTTTAACCAGCCTTGTGGCAAAAACTTTCAATGAAGTCAGCCTTGTGACAAAAAGTTTTGATTAATCAGCCAGCCTCGTGGCAAAAGTTTCAATGAAGTCAGCCTTGTGACAAAAACTTTGATTAATCATCCAGTACGGTGGTAAAACAGTTTGATTGATTAGCCAGCCTTGTGGCAAAAAAGTTTGATTGATTAGCCAGACTTGTGGCAAAAAAAATTTGATTTTGATTGATTGTTTGTGATGATATATAAGAGATACTCCTAGCATAGAGATGAAAAATGTCTAATCTCCTAGGGTATTTGGTTTTGGATATTGGGGGATGCTTATAAGAAGCCCGTGGGTCCTTGTACGAAGCCCAAGAGGAGGCTATCCGAGGGTCCTTGCATTGTAAGCCCAAGAGGAGGCTATGGGAGGGACAATCCAGGGTCCTTGCATTGTAAGCCCAAGAGGAGGCTATGGGAGGGTCACTCGTTTGTACAAAGCCCAAGGGGAGACATGGTATAGTTGGTTTGAGCTCTTAGAGCGATTTCACCGGGAAACCATACTCTATGTCCTAACCTAAACTAGTGGAGATTCTTTGCACGAAGCCCAATAGGAGGCTATGGGGAACCTAGTGTTGTACTAAGTTGAATGAGCACACATATCACACATATGAACAAACATGAACAAGTATGAACAAACATGAACAAGTATGAACAAGCACATATATATGACAGAGTGTGTGTGTATATAATGGAGTTTATGAAGGAAATATACCTGTAAGCATGATCCATTTGTATACACAGGGGCTTGGGATTTATACTCGAGGAGAGGTCCACTTGAATTTATTCAAAGCTATGTAAACAGGTATTTACAAGGGGCTTGGGACTTATACCTACATGGAGGCCCATGATATTTTTGGGAAGATTTAAAGGAAACCTTCATTTTTGGTTTGTTATTCAAAGTTAAAAACCAAACTGCTCGAGATATGTACAAAAGGCGTACAATGAAATACCTAATTTCATGTACTTGAGTGGGTATGTACAAAAGGGCTTGGGACTTATACCTACATGGAGGCCCATGGTATTTTTGGGAAGATTTAAAGAAAACCTTCATTTTTGTTTTTGTATTTCAAAGTTAAAAAACAGATTGAGATATGTACAAAAGGCGTACAATGAAATACCTAATTTCATGTACTGGAGTGGGTATGTACAAAAGGGCTTGGGGCTTATACCTACGTGGAGGCCCATGGTATATTGAAAAGTTTTGAAGTTTCTTTGAAGTTTTGTTGTTTTGAAGATGATTTGAAAATTGTTTGAAAAGATTTTATTTTGAAGAAGTTTTATTGTTTTAAAAAAAACTGTACAAAAGGAAAAGAAATGGGACTTACACTCTCTAATATTCGAGAGGCCCCACTTCGTTTTGAAAATCAATTGATCAATCAAAAAGTTTTAATCAAAAAGAAGTGGTTTATCGTTTTGAAAAAGAATCGCGATCGCTCGTCTCAAAACGATTTGAATTTTGAAAGAAGTTAATTTAATCAATGATGAGCAAAAAGATTATACTTAATTAACACTTAGATGATTAGGGTTTACTTCAAAAAATATTTACAAGTGATTAAGTTTGAAAATCAAATAAAAAATAATATTTTAAAGTATTAAAAAAACACTTAAAACATGTCATTTTAAACCTATTTAAAAATGTATTAAATAAATCTATTTTGATGATTTTTTTTTGTATTCATAAAATATGTATATTAAATGAGAAGTGTGCAAAAAATGAATAAAAAATGAGTTAATTTGATTGGTTAAATTAATGGTTGAAGTTGTGAAGAAAATGAAGAGAAATAGTGATAAAAAAGAAGGGTTTGGTCCCATAGGGACTTGAACTCGTGACCCTGAGGTCACTACTCAAAACAAAAGCCAACTGAGCCACGCTTGTGGCTTGTAATATACACGCGTTGAATTAATTATATTTTAAATCAATTTCCAGAAATCCTTTGAACCAAAAACGCGTCAAGAACAACCCTCCAACTGAAATTTGAAAATCTCTAAAACTGTGTTGTTTTGATCAAGCAAAGGGTCTATCTCACTCGGTTTTTCACAAGGAACATGATGGTGATCTCAGAATTCATTTATTTTTGCTCTAAAGGGGTCAATTTTCGCATGAACATGAAGAACCCTAGAACTGAAATTCAATGTGAAATCGTGTATGTGCAAGTTATGATGCAATTGATTGAGGGTTAATGATCCTCATAGGTGCAGAAACAAGATGGTATGCTCACATTTCATTTATGATGCGTGGAAGTATGAATTTGAAGTTCATGAGCACTTACCTTAAAAACGGCACAACTGAGAATCGAATTCTTGCTTGGAGGTGTTACAGAAGTTGTTTGATGATCTGGATAGCTTCAATGAACCTTATGGAAGGTGTCTGGATGCTTGGAACCATCTGAATTCATCTGGGCATGGCCATGGTACCCGATCTGCATAAGCTTCAAGAGTGAATCGAATTTGATGATTCTGAGGTTATTGGCTATATGTGATGGATTGGATAGTTCATATGTGATATATGGATGATGTTAGAAGTGGTAGTTTGGACAGAATTGAGCCTGAACAAAAATTGGCATGATAAGTCTCATGTTATGCATATTTGGAGGTGAGATGATGATTTTGAGTTTTCAGGTGTTTTGGGGTGTATGAGTGATTCAGACACATCATATATGACATTTAGAAGTTGTGGGAAGCATCACTTTGTTCAGAACTTGCAAGGTTTGGAGGTTGAGTTTTCTACCTCACTTTGAAACACATGACTTGTAATTCAAGAAAGAAGAGAGAAAACCTATAATTGTGAGGTTTTGGTGTGATTTGCAATGAAGTTTGGACCTCTATTTATAGGCCAAGAGTTCTGAACTCAGAACTTTGCAACTTGCTTCAAGAAGTGATGATTTGGCATTTGGAGATAGAAAGGAATCTTACCATTTAATGCATATGGTTAAAGTGACTTAACCATGGTTATTTCTCTAAGCTTCTTATCTCTTTCCATTCTGATCTCAAATCAGAAAAATATCATTCAATCATTGCTTTGGTGTGTCATCACTTGAATTATAGGCCATATAGTATTGAACTTAGTGAAAATGGCTTGTAACACAGGTGATGAATGGTGTTGCGTGTTTTTCAACTTCTCTGGGGAAGATAAGCATCTTTTCTTATTGAGATGGAAGAACTTCTTCACTGGAGATGGAAAATCTTCGTCAATGGGGATAAAAGACCTTCTTCACTGGGGATAGAAGAGCTTCTTCACTGGGGATAGAAGAGCTTTTTTACCTCGAGGGATAATTGCTTCAAGAATTCTTTTCTGGGACAAGAATACCGTTGTCTCAACAATTTTTCAGGGAGAATCCTTTTGTTCATCCTATGGAGACGACTGCTGATGTTCCTTCCGTTGTTCACAACTCAAAGGAAAATTTCGCTTTTATTTTGAAAAAGAAAAGTGAAGTAAATTCATTTAAAACTTATTTTTTTCTTTTTTTGTTTCAAAAGCGAATAACACAATTAAAGCGTCATTTTGCAAGCTGAAAGAAATTTAAAGATTGCAAACAAATGGGCACAAGGCTCAAATTTATTTAATAGGATGGAAATCAGCTAAAGGCGTGATTCCATAGAGTATTTACAAAAGTTGGAAATGGTAATTATGCGGAAAAGGCTACATTGAAAGCAATAACCACTATTCCCCAACAACTTTGAGTTCCAACTGTGCTTGTTGCTTCAGATTGGCAATGATTTGTTTGAAGATCCTTTGATGAAAATGACTGTTCAGGTGACGAAGTACAGACTGATGCAGTTACTTTGTCATAAATCCCTAATTTTTGCCTAGATTGCCCTTTCAGGTTTTCAATCTACCAGGATGATTTTTTTCTGTTTATTGTCTCTAATTTTTGCCTGGACCGCCCTTTCGCGTTTTCAGTCCACCGAGACGCTCATTTTTGCCTAAGTCGCCCTTTGCGGGTTTTCAACTTACCGAGCTGTTCTTTTGTATTTTTTAGACAAAGTATTTCTTGACTGCATCAACATTGACAGGATGTGGGAGTTCATCACCATCCATGGTTGTAAGAATCATGGCGCCGCCAGAAAATGTTCTTTTGACAACATACGAGCCTTCGTAATTAGGAGACCATTTGCCCCTAGAATCTGGCTGAAAAGACAAGATCTTTTTAAGCACGAGGTCGCCTTCTTGAAATTCACGAGGTCGAACCTTTTTGTTGAAGGCGTGTTTCATCCTTGCTTGGTACAACTGTCCATGGCATAGAGCAGTCATACGTTTTTCTTCGATTAAGTTCAACTGATCGTATCTGCTTTGACACCATTCAGCCTCTGATAACTTAGTTTCCATGAGGACTCTCATTGATGGGATTTCAACTTCTACGGGGAGCACAGCTTCCATGCCGTATACTAGAGAAAAGGGAGTTGCCCCTGTTGAAGTACGCACTGAAGTTCGGTACCCATGTAAAGCAAATGGCAGCATTTCGTGCCAGTCTTTGTAAGTGACGACCATTTTCTGGACAATCTTCTTAATGTTCTTGTTGGCAGCTTCAACGGCACCGTTCATTTTTGGTCTGTAAGGAGAAGAGTTATGATGCTCAATCTTGAATTCCTCACACAATTCTTTCATCATTTTGTTGTTCAAGTTTGAACCATTGTCAGTAATGATCTTGCTGGGAATACCATATCGGCAAATGAGGTTATTCTTGATGAACCTCACAACCACTTGTCTTGTAACATTGGCGTAAGATGCTGCTTCGACCCATTTGGTGAAGTAATCAATTGCTACCAAGATGAAACGATGACCGTTTGAAGCTTTCGGCTCGATCATTCCAATCATGTCGATACCCCACATGGAAAAAGGCCACGGAGATGAGAGAACGTTGAGTAGAGTCGGTGGCACATGGATCTTATCTGCGTAGATCTGGCACTTGTGACATCTCTTCACGTGTTTATAACAGTCAGATTCCATTGTCAACCAATAGTATCCTGCTCTTAACATTTTCTTGGACATTGCATGCCCGTTTGAATGAGTTCCAAAGGACCCTTCATGCACTTCATGCATTAACATGTCTGCTTCGTGTCTATCCACGCATCTGAGCAAAACCATGTCGAAGTTTCTTTTGTATAGCACATCTCCATTCAGGAAGAAACTGCCAGAAAGTCTCCTTAGAGTTTTCTTATCTTTGTTTGATGCCCCAAGTGGGTACTCTTGAGTTTGAAGGAAGCGTTTGATGTCGTGGAACCACGGTGTATCATCGATGACTGCTTCAGTTGCAAACACACAGGCAGGCCTTTCAAGGCGTGTAATTCTGACCTTAGGCATATCGTTCCAATGATTGACTTTGAACATGGAAGATAAAGTAGCCAAGGTGTCTGCCATTCGATTCTGATCTCGAGGTATATGATGCAATTCAACCTTGTTGAAGAAAGTCAACAGACGTCTTGCATAATCTCTGTAAGGAATCAAGCCAGGGTGGTAAGTTTCCCACTTGTCTTTGATTTGGTTGATCACAAGGGCTGAATCTCCATATATGTCGAGGATCTTGATCCTTAAGTCAATGGCTTCTTCGAGACCCATGATACAAGCTTCGTATTCTGCGATGTTGTTGGTACAATCAAATAGCAATCTGGCGGAGAACGGGATATGAGTACCCTTGGGAGTGATGATGATTGCCCCAATTCCGTTGCCAAAAGCGTTTACTGCTCCATCGAAAATTAGGCCCCATCTTGATCCAGGCTCAGGACCTTCTTCAGGTAACGGTTCGTCACAATCTTTCATTTTCAAGTACAAGACATCTTCATCAGGAAAGTCAAACTTGAGAGATTGATATTCATTAATTGGTTGATGCGCCAAATGATCGGCGAGAATGCTTCCTTTGACCGCTTTTTGAGCACGGTATTCAATGTCATATTCGGATAATAGCATTTGCCATCGGGCAATCCTTCCTGTTAAGGCGGGCTTTTCAAAGACGTACTTGATCGGATCCATTTTGGAGATTAACCAAGTAGTATTGTTGATCATGTATTGGCGGAGACGTTTTGAAGCCCAAGCCAAAGCACAACATGTTTTTTCGAGCATGGAGTAACGAGACTCACAGTCTGTGAATTTCTTACTCAAGTAATAGATGGCATGCTCCTTCTTACCGGTTTCATCTTGCTGTCCAAGCATACAACCCATGGATTCTTCCAACACGGTAAGGTACATGATTAATGGTCTTCCTTCAACTGGAGGAATCAATATTGGTGGTTCTAACAGGTACTCCTTGATACTGTCGAACGCTTTCTAGCAATCTTCAGTCCATACAACCCCTTGATCTTTGCGGAGAAGCTTGAAAATTGGCCCACAAGTAGCAGTCATTTGAGAAATAAATCTGGAGATATAGTTCAATCGTCCGAGAAATCCTCTTACTTGTTTTTCAGTCTTTGGTGCAGGCATCTCTTGAATAGCTCTGACTTTGTCGGGATCTACTTCAATACCTCTTTGGCTGACAATGAAACCCAAGAGTTTTCCAGATCTAACCCCAAAAGTACATTTGTTAGGATTCAAGCGAAGCTGATATTTTCTTAGTCGTTGAAACAACTTCAAAAGGTATTCAATATGTTCTTCTTCTGTGCTGGACTTGGCTATCATGTCGTCCACATAAACTTCAATTTCTTTATGCATCATGTCATGAAAGAGAGTAGTCATTGCCCTTTGGTAAGTTGCGCCTGCATTCTTTAATCCAAACGGCATCACTTTGTAGCAAAAGGTACCCCATGGGGTGATGAAAGATGTCTTCTCCATGTCTTCGGGAGCCATCTTAATCTGATTATAACCAGAGAACCCGTCCATGAAGGAAAAGACGTTGAACTTAGCGGTGTTATCGACCAACATGTCGATATGTGGTAATGGAAAGTCATCTTTTGGACTGGCCTTGTTCAAGTCACGGTAGTCAACACACATTCTGACCTTTCCATCTTTCTTCGGAACTGGCACTATGTTAGCCAACCATTGAGGATACTCAGAGGTGACAAGAAAACCTGCGTCGAGTTGCTTTTGAACTTCCACTTTGATCTTGTTTGCCATATCAGGGTGAGTCCTTCGCAATTTCTGCTTAACCGGTGGACATTCTGGCTTCAATGGCAAGTAATGCTGAACAATATTGGTATCCAACCCAGGCATGTCTTGGTAGGACCAGGCAAACACGTCAACATATTCTTTGAGAAGGTCTGTCAACTTACTCTTGACATCAGTATCAAGCAGCGATCCAATGGTCACTTCTTTTTTGTCTTCTTCAGAACCCAAGTTGATCTTTTCTAAAGGCTCTTTGTGAGGCAGAATGGTTCTTTCCTCGTGCTTAAGTAATCGAGAGATCTCGTCCGGGATCTCCTCTTCTTCCTCTTCTTCGGCTTCGAACACAGGAAACTCAAAGTTGGGAGAGGGCATAGGGTTATTGCATTCAATGGGTTTATCAATAGTAAATCTGCACATGTGATTTATATTTATTTCAGAAAATTTATGAATGCAGGAGTGTATGCAGATTTTTTGAGAAAGTTTTTTTTTTTATTTATTTTTTTTTTATTTTATTGGTTTTTTAGGATTACCATTTCCAGAAAAAGCAAAAAAATAAAACATATAATGTAGGGAATTCAAAATGACACTTTATTTATGATTCATTTTTGAAACAAAGCCCTAAACACAAACTCATTTGCCTTGGGCAGGACAAAGAGGGAAACTTTTAAAACAAAGCCCTATACACAAAGTTATTTAGGCGGAATATTTAAAAGCTAAGCCCTATAAAACATCTCTCTGCTTTGGGCAAGGCAGGAGGTCAAAATAACAGCGAGGTGATTACTTTTAGCGGCGAACAACATTCGGAACGTCGACAGCTTTCCAGTAGCAACGAACTCCCCTGTGTATTATGTATTCAGGAAAAATCTCCCCAGAATTGTCTTCAGTATTGACATTGACCGCTGGTCGAGCAGGATTTGAAGGTCCTTGTTTGTCAACCTTGTTCTTTGTAGAGTTGAAACGGTCTTCTTCTACTTCTTGAAGAGCATAAGACGAGTTACAATCTTCAGAATTTTCAGGATGTATTTCCCAGTCTTCAGGATGAAGAGACTCATTGTCAGCGACACTTTCTGAGTCAACTACGGGACCATCTTCCCCTTCATCTTCAAAAATGGCATTTATGTGATAATAACCATCTTCAGGATTGTTAATCTTGGCAGATGTATTGAATCCGAAATCTCCAGTAATTTCAGGCTGCTGAGAAAATTGACAGGGCTGATAAGCCTCTTCTGGTTGACTATCATATTCAAAGGAATCTCCCCATCCAGTTGGTTGGATATCTTCCATCGCAATCTTTGAACTTTCAGGCGCAATATATTTCACCATGTAATCAAATTTTCTACTTGGTTGTCCTAAGGTATCCCAAATTTCTGCAGGAATAGGCTCAGTTTCTTTGCCTTTGGATTTCTGTGACGGAGGATATGGTTCTTCTTGAGATATGTATCCCGAGTCATTGAGATAACATTTCCATTCTTCTTCACTATCGGAGAGACCTTCTTCGATGCATTCTTCGATAAGGACATTAACCTCTTGAGGAATTGGATTAAGGAACCCTCCACTATGGAACATTTCTTTGATCGGACGAAGGGTTTCATCTTTCTTGGTGCAGTTTGAGAATGTTGGTGAACATCCGAGACCTGCTCTAGTTTCATTCTTGGTAGGGATCACAACTTGCCCCCAGCCAGTGGTAGTTCCATCTTTCACTACTTTCACTGCCTCTTTGTAAGAAGAGATTGATGCTTTCTTCTTGGAAGATTCTTCTTCTAAAGAGAGACCTTGGAACTGAGTTCCTTCCACATTATCAGCACTTATGAAAGAGAAATTGGATAAATGGCTCACCATCAAGGCTTGTTCTCCACTTATTGTTACCAATTTTCCATTTGTTACAAACTTTAACTTTTGGTGGAGCGTAGAAGTTACTGCCCCTGCTTCATGGATCCATGGTCGTCCTAACAGACAGCTATAAGCAGCTTGTATGTCCATGACCTGGAAGATGATTTGGAACGTATGTGGACCAATTGTCATGGGAAGGTTGACTTCGCCGATAACAGATTTTCGCGATCCATCAAATGCTTTGACTACTACACCACTGAACTTCATAGGCATTCCTTGGTAAGACAAGCGAGCAAGAGTCGTCTTTGGCATCACATTCAAGGAAGATCCGGTGTCTACCAACACATTGGACAAAGAGTCTGACTGACAGTTCATAGAAATGTGCAAAGCAAGATTGTGATTTTTACCCTCCTCGGGGAGTTCTTCATCACAGAAGCTTAAATTGTTACAAGCTGTTATATTGGCTATTATCCCATCAAAGTGGTCAACAGTCACATCATGATCTACAAAAGCTTGATCTAAGACTCTCATCAGGGCTTCCCTGTGGGCTTCTGAATTCAACAGCAATGAAAGTATTGAGATTTTTGAAGGAGTCTGCATAAGCTGATCCACAATCTTGTATTCACTTCTTTTGATAAGTTTCAAAATTTCATCAAAGTCAGGATTCACATTGGTTCCACTGGATTGACCAACATCAGTGCTTGTATTACTAACAGGAGTTTCCACAGGGTTCCCTACTGGTGTATTGACAGGATTTTGCCCGGTTGCAGGAGCAACAGGCTGCTTTGGAGGTAGTGGAGTATACACACGTCCACTTCTTGTTACACGACTTACATCAGCAATGTTTTCAACAGATGAGAGAGTAGGCAAAGGAACTTCTTGTCCATCTTTTATCATTGTAGCATTGTAGTTGTATGGAACTGCCTTGTCAGAGTTATAAGGAACAGGTCCAGGTAGACAAATGATCAAAGGAGCAATAGGAACCTTCGGCTTGTTGTAAGTAACTTCCATGCGCTCAGGCATGTTGAAATGAGGAACGATGACGTTAACTGTAGGCATTTCCGAGTTGATATCTGAGACTAAAAGCTCATGCGGATAACATCCTATCATGTTAACTTCATTTTCATCCCTATTTCTGTAGATCTCAATAGTACCATTATCTAGCAAAACTTGGAGATCTCTTCTCACAATTGAACACCCGTGAGGATCCACACAACATATTCTACAGGAACCATATTGATGCTGGCGAAAACTCGGCCCTCGACAAAGAGTGGCGTGCATTTGTACCAAATCTGCTCTTGAGAAGTTGATATTATAGACTCGGTATTGGCCAAGACATCCATATACCATGTTTACCACATGCCCTCCATGATTGGGCAGCGGATTTGCTTGCACATTAGGATTCAAATTTCTGAAAGAGAGGAGATTAGATCTAACCAACCTCTGAACTTCATACTTCAAGGCTATGCAATGCTCAAGATCATGGCCAGGTGCTCCTTGATGATAAGGGCATGAGACCTCAGCTTTGTACCACCATGGGAGTTTCTCAGGTACTGGTGGTGGTGCTTTAGTTTGAACAAGACCTCTTTCAACCAAAGCAGGGTACAATTCTGTGTAGGTCAATGGAATCGGATCGAACTGTGGAGCTCTTTGTACTCGATTCTGATTATTGTTTAACTGCTGAGCCTGTGGTCGAGGCTGTTGTTGTTGAAACTGCGGAGTAAACCCCGGATTCGGTGCGGTATTAACGACTGGTGTGATAGAAGCAACCTGTCGCTGACGATTGACATTTCCTCTTGGCCTCCCTTGGGATACCATGTCAACACTTTGTTCCTTCTTCTTTTGGAAACCACCTCCGAACTTTTTGGTTCCGCTTGAAGATCCACCTTCTTTAGTCAGACGTCCAGTTCGGACTCCTTCTTCTAGACGCATCCCCATGTTTACCATTTCGGTGAAATCACTTGGAGCACTAGCAATCATGCGTTCATAATAAAACGGACTGAGAGTATTCAAAAAGATCTTTGTCATCTCTTTCTCTTTTAACGGTGGATTAATCTGAGCAGCAGTTTCTCTCCATCGTTGGGCATACTCTTTGAAAGCTTCATGGTCTTTCTGAGCCATGGATCGAAGCTGATCTCTGTCTGGAGCCATATCCGAGTTATACTTGTATTGTCGGACAAAGGCCTCACCTAGGTCATTGAATGTTCGAATATTAGTGCTATCCAAGCCTGTGTACCACTTCAGTGCGGCACCAGTCAAACTGTCTTGAAAGTAATGGATAAGCAACTGATGATTATCTGCATAAGTAGACATCTTTCTGGCATACATCACAAGATGGCTTTGCGGACAAGAACTACCTTTGTACTTTTCAAAGTCTGGGACCTTGAATTTAGCTGGTATTTGTACACTGGGAACCAAACATAGCTCCTGGGCATTCTTTCCAAACAAATCTTTCCCACGAATAGCCTTGACTTCCAATTGAATCTTGTTGAACTGCTCTTGGAGATCTTCCACAAGGTTACGCTGATTCGTGCTATCACCCTGATCATGATAAATCTCATTACCGTCATAAGGAACAGTGTGAACCGTAGGGGTCGGAACCGTCATAGTGGGTTGAGAAAGTGCCATAGTGACTTGAGAAAAAGTTACCCCTGAATGTGGAATAAAAGCCGAACCTTGTGCAGCAGGCGCTTCAGTTGTAGCTGTTTGAACCCCAGAGAAATTATGACGAAATCCTGTACCAAAGCTGAAAGGCGGGCCCCAACCTTCTGGCATGGAGAAAGATGGAATGTTGAATGCAACTGTAGAAACTGGAGTAGTGACTTCAGATGTTACTGTCGCTTGACTGTTAGGTGGCGGCGGCTGATTCTGTGCGGCCATTAAGGAGTCAACCAAAGTAGTGAGACTTTCCAACTTTTCCTGAAGGGTGGTCACTGTACCACGAAGCTCAATATTCTCTTGTTCAGAGTGTTCCATTACTCTTCTTCTGCTTGAACGAGTATTGTATCTGTGATCTGATTGCGAGCGCGGTCGAGAAACTTTGAGACGCGACAGCTTGACGATCTATTGGAGAAAGATCCAAAAGATGAGACTCTATACAACAGACTCGATATGCAGAATGATGTATGCAAAAAAGAAATTTATGATTTTTCCAAATATTTTAAATATTATTTCCTTGCAAACATTTGAACACAAACAATTCTTTTATTCATTCATTTTTTTATTGTAATAATGGGAAATGTTACAACATTGGAGCGTAGCTCCTTACAAAAGCAAATGATAAAAAAATCTAAACAAATCCTAAACATCTTCATCAGACGAAGAACCAAATGCATTGTGCAGCTTGAGCTTCATGATTTCTTTCCCATAGTGAGCTTTCAATTCGGCCTTTTCAGCTCTCAGCTTGTCAACAACAGTCTTCCAATCATCAGGAGTCGGAGCGTTGCTTGTCGAGCCTTCAAGATTTTTCTTGCTTTCTTTGATGTACCTCTTGATTGCAGCGTCTTTCTGGCGAATCTTCTCATCTTTGCTCATGAGCCATCCATCTTGATAATAGAGAGTTTCTTCGTGATCTTTCACTCTTTTCTTCAACTTTCTATTTTCCACCTCAGTGCTACGAAACTTTTCTTCCCAAGCATCTTTTTCTGTCCTCATTTTAGCCAAAGTGCGTTGGTATTCCTCCATAGCTGGAATGTTGGGTCGTTGAGACACAGCAGGAAACATGGGTTTTTCATAAGCATAAGGCATTTGGAACTCCTTTGCTCTTTTCTTTACCCAGCAGGTGTAGGCGTCCATGGCAATGCAATTTCTTTCTTCACCTTTTTCTTTCCATCGGACATCGTACCAAGCTCTCACCATTCTTGCTTTCAACTTTTTAGGATTATCCCCTTCTCGGTAGAAGTATCCTTCCACTGTGGGACCAATAGGTTTAACTGAATTTGCATACCCGAGTTGTCGTCGGGCTAGGACCGGATTGTAGTTAATTCCTCCTCGTGTACCAATGAGGGGTACGTTGGCGAACTCTCCACAACTTTCAATGGTTTCTGTACCACAGCGAGCCAAGGTATACCAACGAATATCATTATTAGTAAGAGACATAAGTCTTCGAGGCCAACGCAAACCTTCTCGGTTTTCCGTGAAAATAGGAGACTCAGGTAAGTGTGAAACAATCCATTTGAACAACAAAGGTGCACAACATACAATGATTCCACCGCCTTGGCGATTCCTATGATGGACAGAGAAATACACGTCACCAAGTAAAGTCGGAACAGGATTTCCAATCAGAAAGATCTTTATGGCATTGATATCAACAAAGTTATCGACATTGGGAAACAGAACCAACCCATAGATGAGCAAGGCTAGTATGGCTTAAAAAGCTATCATGCTACCAGTTTCGATGAAATCAAAGGCTTTCTTTATTAGGAAGTGTGAGGTTAAACCCGAGAGGTTTCCTTTGGTAGTCCAATTACTCTCTACTTCAGACTTTTTCAAATGGATACTTGCTGCAATGACGTGTGACTTAGGAATGGCTTCCAAACCATTGAAGGGTATTTTGTCAGACACAGGGATACCCAAAAGATTGGCATATTCTTCCAAGGTCGGTACCAACTGGTAGTCTGGAAAGGTAAAACAACGGTAGATGGGATCATAGAACTGAACCAGAGTTTTGAGAAGTCCTTCATCAACATGAGTGTTCAGGATAGGCAAAAGCTTTCCATAACTTTTCCTAAAATTAGAAGGATCTTGTACAGAAGATGCTAACTCTATCAGTCTTTCTACATCAGGCGTTTTGAAACCGTATTTTTTGGTATACCTTTTTTCCATAACTTAATCCTATAATGTTTGCAAAGAAAATTCTCTAAATTTTTTTGGAAAAATCATGTTTTTATGGAAAAAGATGGGTTTTTTAATGAATGTATGAATGCATGGATGCGTGGATGCCACATATTCAAACATGGTAAAGCAAACATGGTAACGCAAACAGGGTAACGCGAACATGGTAACGCATACATGGTAACACAAACATGGTAACGCATAGGTTCAAAGGTCCAAAGTCACGAGCATGAGGTCAGAGAACCAAAAATGGGATAGATCTAGTTAATCACCTGCATGACATGTTCTACTGATACATCAGAGTCTACATTTTTCTTTCGGATATTACCGGCCTTCCACAATTAAACTCATGAGCCAGTAATATTCTCAAGAAAAACTCGTCTGAGTGTGGTTCTCCGCATGACAACTAATCCAAGTCTTCACCTGAATAGTTTCTGCACCACAACCTAATAAGGCCAGGATGGGTTGGGGTTCTACGGTCTCTCAGCTTCTACAGTTCAATGAAAGTAATAATGTCTTCGCTACGAAACATGCTAAACATATATTACCAACAAAGAACCTCCACTGAGCGGAAGGATTCTCACGTGCGCCTGCACATGACTATACCCTCCACCTAATTTCTTATGTGTACTTAATCCGGGTTAGGATTTGTCCATAATGTATCACTTGTAACAGAACCACGCAAGTAACAGAACCAGAACCACACATATAACAAAAAATGAAATGAAAAATAAAGCAAATAGAATTAACCCTTCCTTTGGAAACAATAAAAAGATGGTCCCCAGTGAAGTGGCCATTTTTCTGTCGCGGGCGAAAAACCGTTTTGTTCCTCTTTTTGTGGGATGAGACACCTGATGCCTTCTTTGGGCTCGAGTGCTCAAAAAAATGATTTTTCTTTGTTTCGACCAAACTTTTTATTATTTCCAAAGGAGGAAAAGGAAAAAAGCTGCAATAACCTAAAAGTGGGGGGAGAGATCTTTGGGTAAGAGGGTTGGTTATACGAAGGGAAGGTATTAGCACCCAACGTATCTATAGTACTCTATAGGTTTCTTTGCTTTGTTTTTCATTCCATGTTATTGAGAGGTTCTTGTGAAATAGGTGGGACCTAAGGTGTTTGTTTGATTATGCTCGCAAAGATCATCGCGATCCTCTGCATACATATCCCTTAGAGGGAATCAGAGCATCTGTAGCTCGGGGTCTACGGGTGCTAAGGTTTGAATGGTTTTTTTGTTTTGTTTTGCTCGCCAAGGATCGACCTTGTGCCTACGTATTCTCAAAGGGATGTTGAGAAAGTCAGAGCAATCGTAGTTCCCACTTATGCTAGTGGAAGCAAAGGAAAATAGACAAATGTCGTCTAAATGCTAGATGTATCTAATCTATATCATCACATACATCTGTTTGATTTTTGTTTGTTTGTTTAACCAGCCTTGTGGCAAAAACTTTCAATGAAGTCAGCCTTGTGACAAAAAGTTTTGATTAATCAGCCAGCCTCGTGGCAAAAGTTTCAATGAAGTCAGCCTTGTGACAAAAACTTTGATTAATCATCCAGTACGGTGGTAAAACAGTTTGATTGATTAGCCAGCCTTGTGGCAAAAAAGTTTGATTGATTAGCCAGACTTGTGGCAAAAAAAGTTTGATTTTGATTGATTGTTTGTGATGATATATAAGAGATACTCCTAGCATAGAGATGAAAAATGTCTAATCTCCTAGGGTATTTGGTTTTGGATATTGGGGGATGCTTATAAGAAGCCCGTGGGTCCTTGTACGAAGCCCAAGAGGAGGCTATCCGAGGGTCCTTGCATTGTAAGCCCAAGAGGAGGCTATGGGAGGGACAATCCAGGGTCCTTGCATTGTAAGCCCAAGAGGAGGCTATGGGAGGGTCACTCGTTTGTACAAAGCCCAAGGGGAGGCATGGTATAGTTGGTTTGAGCTCTTAGAGCGATTTCACCGGGAAACCATACTCTATGTCCTAACCTAAACTAGTGGAGATTCTTTGCACGAAGCCCAATAGGAGGCTATGGGGAACCTAGTGTTGTACTAAGTTGAATGAGCACACATATCACACATATGAACAAACATGAACAAGTATGAACAAACATGAACAAGTATGAACAAGCACATATATATGACAGAGTGTGTGTATATAATGGAGTTTATGAAGGAAATATACCTGTAAGCATGATCCATTTGTATACACAGGGGCTCGGGACTTATACTCGAGGAGAGGTCCACTTGAATTTATTCAAAGCTATGTAAACAGGTATTTACAAGGGGCTTGGGACTTATACCTACATGGAGGCCCATGATATTTTTGGGAAGATTTAAAGGAAACCTTCATTTTTGGTTTGTTATTCAAAGTTAAAAACCAAACTGATCGAGATATGTACAAAAGGCGTACAATGAAATACCTAATTTCATGTACTTGAGTGGGTATGTACAAAAGGGCTTGGGACTTATACCTACATGGAGGCCCATGGTATTTTTGGGAAGATTTAAAGAAAACCTTCATTTTTGTTTTTGTATTTCAAAGTTAAAAAACAGATTGAGATATGTACAAAAGGCGTACAATGAAATACCTAATTTCATGTACTGGAGTGGGTATGTACAAAAGGGCTTGGGGCTTATACCTACGTGGAGGCCCATGGTATATTGAAAAGTTTTGAAGTTTCTTTGAAGTTTTGTTGTTTTGAAGATGATTTGAAAATTGTTTGAAAAGATTTTATTTTGAAGAAGTTTTATTGTTTTAAAAAAAACTGTACAAAAGGAAAAGAAATGGGACTTACACTCTCTAATATTCGAGAGGCCCCACTTCGTTTTGAAAATCAATTGATCAATCAAAAAGTTTTAATCAAAAAGAAGTGGTTTATCGTTTTGAAAAAGAATCGCGATCGCTCGTCTCAAAACGATTTGAATTTTGAAAGAAGTTAATTTAATCAATGATGAGCAAAAAGATTATACTTAATTAACACTTAGATGATTAGGGTTTACTTCAAAAAATATTTACAAGTGATTAAGTTTGAAAATCAAATAAAAAATAATATTTTAAAGTATTAAAAAAACACTTAAAACATGTCATTTTAAACCTATTTAAAAATGTATTAAATAAATCTTTTTTGATGATTTTTTTTTGTATTCATAAAATATGTATATTAAATGAGAAGTGTGCAAAAAATGAATAAAAAATGAGTTAATTTGATTGGTTAAATTAATGGTTGAAGTTGTGAAGAAAATGAAGAGAAATAGTGATAAAAAAGAAGGGTTTGGTCCCATAGGGACTTGAACTCGTGACCCTGAGGTCACTACTCAAAACAAAAGCCAACTGAGCCACGCTTGTGGCTTGTAATATACACGCGTTGAATTAATTATATTTTAAATCAATTTCCAGAAATCCTTTGAACCAAAAATGCGCCAAGAACAACCCTCCAACTGAAATTTGAAAATCTCTAAAACTGTGTTGTTTTGATCAAGCAAAGGGTCTATCTCACTCGGTTTTTCACAAGGAACATGATGGTGATCTCAGAATTCATTTATTTTTGCTCTAAAGGGGTCAATTTTCGCATGAACATGAAGAACCCTAGAACTGAAATTCAATGTGAAATCGTGTATGTGCAAGTTATGATGCAATTGATTGAGGGTTAATGATCCTCATAGGTGCAGAAACAAGATGGTATGCTCACATTTCATTTATGATGCGTGGAAGTATGAATTTGAAGTTCATGAGCACTTACCTTAAAAACGGCACAACTGAGAATCGAATTCTTGCTTGGAGGTGTTACAGAAGTTGTTTGATGATCTGGATAGCTTCAATGAACCTTATGGAAGGTGTCTGGATGCTTGGAACCATCTGAATTCATCTGGGCATGGCCATGGTACCCGATCTGCATAAGCTTCAAGAGTGAATCGAATTTGATGATTCTGAGGTTATTGGTTATATGTGATGGATTGGATAGTTCATATGTGATATATGGATGATGTTAGAAGTGGTAGTTTGGACAGAATTGAGCCTGAACAAAAATTGGCATGATAAGTCTCATGTTATGCATATTTGGAGGTGAGATGATGATTTTGAGTTTTCAGGTGTTTTGGGGTGTATGAGTGATTCAGACACATCATATATGACATTTAGAAGTTGTGGGAAGCATCACTTTGTTCAGAACTTGCAAGGTTTGGAGGTTGAGTTTTCTACCTCACTTTGAAACACATGACTTGTAATTCAAGAAAGAAGAGAGAAAACCTATAATTGTGAGGTTTTGGTGTGATTTGCAATGAAGTTTGGACCTCTATTTATAGGCCAAGAGTTCTGAACTCAGAACTTTGCAACTTGCTTCAAGAAGTGATGATTTGGCATTTGGAGATAGAAAGGAATCTTACCATTTAATGCATATGGTTAAAGTGACTTAACCATGGTTATTTCTCTAAGCTTCTTATCTCTTTCCATTCTGATCTCAAATCAGAAAAATATCATTCAATCATTGCTTTGGTGTGTCATCACTTGAATTATAGGCCATATAGTATTGAACTTAGTGAAAATGGCTTGTAATTTCATGCATAATGACCTTTAATTGCAAAATTCAAAACCATAGCTATGCTCCATATTTTTTCATGCTCTTGGACATTTTGGAAAGCTCATATTACACACTTCAAAACCCTAGTTGAAAGTTTCTTCTAGATCCTTAAGGAAGTGGGTGAAAAAGATCCATGAACTTTGAAGAAAATGAAGTTTTAAGTGAAACTTTCAAAAGATGTCAACTTTGAAGCTCC
Organism: Vicia villosa; assembly: GCF_029867415.1. Lineage (NCBI taxonomy): Eukaryota > Viridiplantae > Streptophyta > Magnoliopsida > Fabales > Fabaceae > Vicia > Vicia villosa. The sequence continues at coordinate 60,829,490 of NC_081186.1, forward strand.
ATATCTCTTAAATGGTTGATCTTATGGAAAAAATTTATATGTGTCAAAGTTGTTTATTGGATCAAAATCTACAACTTTCATGTTGGGAGTTTTTTTCAGTTTGTAGGTGAAATTTTGAGAAATTCCCTTTCAAAGTTTGGAAAAAAACCATTGAAAAACACTTAGAAATTTTTCTAAGTATGAAAAGTCAAACTTTGACTTTTTGATTCTTGATTGATTTTCTTGATTTTTCTTGATCAAATGACTTCATATATCATATATTGATGATTCAAAACTTCAAAAGTCATGGTTGACCAAAATTCCCCAAAAGTCAATAGTAATCTTGTTGAGTTGACTTTTTCAGACGAATCGCGTTTCTGGAGATTTCAAATGAAACAGGCTATCCTCACCATATGAATGGTATGAATGGATCATATTGAAGCATTAGAGGATATTGAGCCATGGTTTGAGTTGTGACACCATGTCCTGATTAAAAAGTCAGTGGTTCAGTGAATTAGGTCAAAAACCCTAATTGTCGACCTGATGAAATTGATGACTGTGGATCTTGAATTGAGATGTAATTTCCATTGTATATTGTCATAGGGATTATTTGAGGATGATTGAAATCTTTGATTGACTCCCTGGGGATTTTTAGGGTTTCCCAAATGTGATCCCTGATTTTAGTCCCTGATAGTTCAAAACCCTAATTCTGATGACTTGAAATTTCACTGTTGATCAATCCTTGTGTAGGAGATGTTCTGAGCCAATGGATTAGGTCAAAATGATGTACTTGGGGTCTTGAGGTCATGTCCCAAGCCATTAGGTCAAATTCTGAGCAAAAGTCAGGAGTGTGCTGTCTTCAGTCAAAACCCTAATTCAGTCGATTCAAGGCTGTTGAGCTTGTTGAAATGAATCTCTGAGGACCAAATGTTGATTGTTGATGAAGATAGTTCTTTTGAGATGAAGGGAGAACAAAACCCTAATTGATTGTTGCTTGTACTGATGAGTGATTTCTTGATTAAATCCTGCTGAGTCACAAGTAACAAACACAAGCTATGCAATTTGTTAGAGATGCAAATGATGCATATGCAAATGATATGAGGTGGTATCTGAGGTCAAAAATTGGGGTATGACACATTCAAGATGGAGGAAGATGAGTATATTGAAGAAATGGTTTCAAGGTTCCAGACTCTGACTGCTGGATTGACAGTGCTAGATAAAGGCTACACCAAAGCTGATCATGTAAAGAAGATCATCAGAAGCTTACCCAGAAGATGGGGACCCATGGTGTCTGCCTTCAAGATTGCCAAGAATCTGAATGAAGTGTCTCTTGAGGAGCTGATCAGTGCCCTGAGGAGTCATGAGATTGAGCTGGATGCAAATGAACCTCAGAAGAAAGGTAAGTCTATTGCATTAAAATCTAATAATAAAAAATGCACTAACGCTTTTCAGGCTGAAGAAGAAGAATCTGACCAGTCAGAAGAAGAAGAAGATGAACTGTCTCTAATATCCAGAAGAGTAAATCAACTCTGGAAAAGCAAGCGGAGAAAGTTCAAGAACATCAAGAACTTCAAAAGACCTGAAAAGGGAGAATCTTCGGAACACAGAAGATCTAGAAAAAAGAAGGTGACGTGCTATGAATGTAAAGAGCCTGGACACTACAAGAATGAATGTCCAAAGCTTCAGAGGGAAAAGCCCAAGAAAAGATTTGAAAAGAAGAAAGGTCTTATGGCTACATGGGATGACTCAGATTCTTCTGATCAAGAGTCAGACTCTGAAGATGAGCAGGCAAACATAACACTCATGGCAACAGTTGAAGCTGGTGAAGAGTCTACTTCTGATTCATACTCTGATGAGTTATTTTCTGAACTCACTAGAGATGAATTAGTTTCCAGCTTATCCGAACTTTTGGAAGTCAAGAGTCAACTTAGTATCAAATACAAAAAGATGAAAAAGCTCTTTGAATCTAAAACTAAGAGACTTGAAATAGAAAATTCTGAACAGAAAGAAAAAGTTTTAAAATTAACAAAAGATGTTGAATCATCTTCAAGTTCAGAAAAGTCTATTCCAAGCACTTACAGTATTCTGAAAGAATATGACTTGAGTTTCAGAAAGTTATTATCTAGAGGTATAGGCAGAAGTCAGCTAGCCTCTATGATATATGGTGTAAGTGGAAACAAGAGAATAGGCATAGGCTTTGAGGGTGAAACCCCATATAAACTTGAACCTGTTGATGAGATGATTATCACATACAAACCTTTGTATGAACAGTTCAAGTATGGCCATTCTCATGATATCAAACACACATCACACTCTCAGAGTTTCCACATAACACACACAAAGAAAAATGTTGTTGCACACTATAGAAAATCTTATGTTAAACCTCATGCTAAATCTCAGTTCAATCAGAACGTGAGAAGGACTAACCCCAAAGGACCAAAAAGAATGTGGGTACCTAAGGATAAGATAATTCCTATTGCAGATCTCCTTCAAAGCTCAAAACACAAACATGTCATGGTACCTGGACTCTGGGTGCTCACGACACATGACGGGAAGAAGGTCTATGTTCCAAGACTTGGAACTTAAATCTGCAGGAGAAGTAAATTTTGGAGGGAACCAGAAGGGAAAAATCATTGGCTCTGGAACCATATGCATTGGTAACTCTCCCTTTATAACTAATGTTTTTTAGTAGATGGATTATCTCATAACTTATTGTCCATAAGTCCATTAAGTGACAATGGTTATGACATAATCTTTAATAAAAATATTGTAAAGCTATTAGTCAGAAGGATGGCTCAATCCTATTTATAGGAAAGAGAAAGAACAACATTTATAAGATTGATCTTTCAGATCTTAAGAATCAAAAGATTACTTGCCTTATATCTGTTAGCGAAGAGCAGCGAGTCTGGCACAGAAGATTGGGTCATGCTAGTTTGAGAAAGATCTCTCAGATTAACAAACTCAATCTGGTCAGAGGACTCCCTAATCTGAAATATAAATCAGATGCTCTTTGCGAAGCATGACAGAAAGGGAAGTTTTCAAAACCTGCATTCAAGTCTAAAAATGCTCTCTCTTTCTCTGGGCCGCTAGAACTTCTGCACATTGATCTTTTTGGCCCAGTCAAAACAACATCATTCAGAGGGAAGAAATATGCATTAGTCACCGTAGACGACTATAGCAGATGGACATGGATAAAGTTCTTAAAACACAAGGATGAGTCACATTCTGTGTTCTTTAACTTCTGTAATTAGATCCAATCTAAAAAGGAATGCAAAATCATAAACGTCAGAAGTGATCATGGTGGTGAAATTGAGAACAGATTCTTTGAAATTTATTTCAAAGAAAATGGTATTGCCCATGATTTCTCTTGTCCTAGAACTCCACAGCAAAATGGAGTTGTAGAACGAAAGAATAAGACTCTACAAGAAATGGCCAGAACCATAATCAATGAGACTAATATGGCTAAGCATTTCTGGGCAGAAGCAATTAACACAACATGTTATATTCAGAATAGAATCTCTATAAGACCTTTTCTAAATAAGACTCCTTATGAATTGTGGAAGAACAGAAAGCCCAACATTTCTTATTTCCATCCATTTGGATGTGTATGCTATATTCTGAATACTAAAGATCATCTGCATAAGTTTGATTCTAAAGGTCAAAAGTGTTTTCTACTTGGATATTCTGAACGCTCAAAAGGCTACAGAGTATACAATACTGAAACTCTGGTAGTTGAAGAATCAATCAATATCAGATTTGATGATAAGCTTGGTCTTGAAAAGCCAAAGCAGTTTGAGAATTTTGCAGATATCGATATTTCTAACTCAGATCATGAAGAACCCAAGAGTAAAGAAGTATCAGAAGATCAAGTTGCAGCTTCTTTAGAGAATCTCAGAATATCTGAAGAGCCAACACTCAGAAGATCTTCTAGACTCAACTCTACTCATCCAGAAGATGTTATCATTTGAAAGAAAGATGATCCCATCAGAACCAGAGCATTCCTGAAGAACAATGCAGAATGTCAATTTGGTCTAGTGTCTTTGTTTGAGCCAACTTCTATTGATCAAGCTCTGGAAGATGCTGGCTGGATAATATCCATGCAAGAAGAGTTAAATCAGTTTACAAGGAATGATGTTTGGGATCTGGTTCCAAGACCAAAAGGATATAATATCATTGGAAGAAAGTGGGTCTTCAGAAACAAGGTGAGTGAGAAAGGTGAAGTCATCAGAAACAAAGCCAGATTGGTTGCTCAGGACTATAGTCAGCAAGAAGGTATTGACTATACAAAAACCTTTGCACCAGTGGCTAGGTTAGAATCTATTCGTTTATTAATTTCATTTGCCACTTAGAATAACATTACTCTGTATCAGATGGATGTTAAGAGTGCCTTTTTAAATGGTTATATAGATGAAGAAGTTTATGTCCACCAACCTCCTGGTTTTGAAGACTCTAAGTCTCCAGAACATGTTTTTAAACTTAAGAAATCATTATACGGATTAAAGCAAGCTCCCAGAGCTTGGTATGAAAGATTAAGTTATTTCCTTCTGGATAATGGTTTCACTAGAGGAAAAGTAGACATAACTCTCTTCTGTAAAACCTTTAAAAAGGATATTTTAATTTTCCAAATTTATGTTGATGATATCATATTTGGTACATCTAATGCTACACTTGGAAAGAAGTTTGCTAAGTCTATGCAGGAAGAATTTGAGATGAGCATGATGGGAGATCTAAAGTACTTCCTAGGCATTCAAATCAATCAAACTTCTGAAGGAACTTATGTTCATCAGACCAACTATGTGAAAGAGCTTCTGAAGAAGTTCAATTTGTCTGAAAGCAAAGAAGCAAAGACTCCAATGCATCCGACGCGTGTATTAGGTAAGGATTAGGTAAGAAAGAAGGTAGATCAAAAGATATACAGAGGTATGATAGGATCTTTTCTATATCTTACTGCTTCTAGGCCTGATATTTTATTCAGTGTATGCTTGTGTGCTAGATTCCAATCAGATCCTAGGGAATCTCACTTAACTACTGTTAAGAGAATTCTTAGGTATCTGAAAAGTACTACTAATGTTGGTTTAGTCTACAGAAGATCTGAAGAATACAACTTAGTAGGATTTAGTGATGTTGATTACGCTGGAGATAGAGTTGAAAGGAAAAGTACTTCTGGAAGCTGTCAGTTTCTGGGTAGTCACCTGATCTCCTGGTACAGCAAGAAGCAAGCTACCATTGCACTCTCAACTACATAAGCAGAATATGTTGCTGCTGCTGGATGTAGTACACAGATGCTCTGGATGAAAAGTCAGCTGGAAGACTATCAGATATATGAGAGTAACATTCCTATATTCTGTGATAATACTTCTGCTATTTGTTTATCTAAGAATCCTATCTTACATTCTAAAGCTAAACATATTGAGATTAAACACCACTTCATTAGGGACTATGTTCAGAAGGGTGTTCTTTCTTTAAACTTTGTGGATACAGAACATCAGTGGGCTGATATCTTTACAAAACCCCTTGCTGAAGATATGTTTAAGTTCATTCTGAAGAACATTAGTATGGATTTATGTCCAAAATGAAGATGTTGAGAAGATCTGATATATGAATTATAGTTGAAATGTTTTTTATTTTTCTTATCAGATGCTCTGGTTATGTTTGATCATTTAGATACTCTGATTCTGTTATTTCTAACCTTTCATATGTCTAAGTATGATCCACAACTTCTGTTAGATCAAAACAACTGTCACCTACTATTCCAGATGATGACCACGTGTTCATTCTGAAGGGACAAGCATGCGTGCATTTGATGAGACTCCGCCCTAGGTAACTGTGCAAATCTTTTCAAATATCACGCTTTCTCCACTAACGTCATTCAACATCAAATGTGATTGATTCTCTGCATTCTGTAACTGTTCACATTCAGAATTTCATTGCATTTTGTTTCGTGTCCGTGGCTATTTAAACACATCTCATATTCATTTTCTCTCTTTTCACGCAATCATCATCTCTTCGTTTATGCATTTCTGCCTCTTCTTCTCTCTCTTCAAAAACCCTAAAGTTAAGAAAACCCAAATCTCAAGTGTTCTTCAATGGCTTCTTCATCAAATACTCAACGCAGGGTCTCGTCTTCTCAGCAACATTAACAAGAACAACAACAGCAACAACAATCTCCTTTGAAGACGTGTTTGATTCCATTTGAAGATTTAGAAGTTCTCTGTGAACTTATGGTTAATTTTGAAAATCTTCAAGCACATGAGTTCGACATCAAGACTAGTATGTTGGTTCAAGGATGGGCAAACTTCTTTGATCGTCCCATTGGACCAGTTTATCCTCTGTTGGTTAAGGAGTTTTGGACTCATGCTACTCTAACATCAAACGCCATCATCTCCTTTGTGTTAGGGCAAGAAGTGGTTATTACTGAAAAACTGATAAGGAAGTTATTCAATCTCCAAGATGTGGGTGGAATAATTGGTTCTCTTCCTGGAAGAACTAATTGGGAAGTAGTCCATCCAGAGTTATTTACTACTGGAATAAATTCACCTCATACCACTAATCTGAAGCCTCATTAAATATTTTGGGCAAAGGTGATTCTGGGATCCTTCAATCACATAAAATCAACTGTTTCTGCAACCTATATAAGTCAAGATCAACACTATCTTCTGTACTGTATTGGAAAGGGTATCAAAATTAACTTGCCTCAAGTTCTGTTCAATTATCTGAGGACACATGTGAAAGAATCTAGAGAAGCAGAACGTCTGAAGTATCCCAAGTTTAAGAAGAACACCATTCCAATGGGAAGGTTGATATCAGACATTCTGATCGAGAGTGGTTTGATTGATACTCTGAGAGCAGTTGGCTCTATTCAAGATCTGATGGCTGTAAGTGGGAGTACTCTAACTGCTAACACTCTGAGAAGAATGTAGTTGATTAAGAAGGTGATCTCCATTCCAAAGGTGATTCCTGATATTCTTACAAGGAGAACTCCAGTTGCTGACTTCCCTCTGATGTTCAAGGAAGAACTGTCAGAATCTGTTCAACTATATCTGGAATCTTGTGTAAGAGACCAGTCAGAAGTTGACCCTACTTGGATTCGTGGAAGAACTCTTCCATCTTTGGATGAGTTAAAGAAAAAGGATAAGAAGAAGAAATAGAAGAAGCTGAAGAGAAAGGTTACTGATGAAGGTCCTGCTCCAAAGAAAGCTAAGAAGCAGAAGAAACCTTCAGGTATTGTAATTTCTGACTCTGTACCTGTTAACAGTTCTGAACATGTATCAACAGAGTCCCTCAAAATACCTAGAACTTTTAAACAGCTTCAGAAGCTTATAGAAGATCTTGTTAATGAAGACACCTCTAGTTTACATTCTTCCTCTGACCTTCCACCTCAGAAAATACCATCATCTTCTGAACTTCCATCTTCTTCCACCGCCTCTAAAAGAAACCGTCCCATTCATTCTGAACCAACTCTAAACCCCCAACCTCTAAATGTTATCTTTCCAACTATTCCATCTGAAAACTTATTCTCCACTAATCAACCAACCTCCTCCATTCCTAAACCAATCTCACCATTAAATGACCCTTCATCACCATCCACTCTTTCTGACCCTCTTGTTGCTTTCATTGACTCTGAAAATGAAGCAGAATTGTAATACGGTGGGAGAACTGACTTTTTAAAATGTCGCGGATAGCAAGAGTCGCCACCGACTTTTATTTTATCCAATTTGGAAAGGCTAAAAGAACAGGAAAAGACCTTTTTAAAAAGACTTTGAGTTTGGGGGTTAGGTTATACAAAGGGAAGGTGTAAACACCCTTTGTATCCATGGTTATCCATGGGCTCTTAATTTCTTAGCTCACTTTGTTTTCAAAATGTTTGAAGTGTGTGAATAAGAAAAGATTTTGAAGAAGAACTTTAGCTTGTAAATAAGTGTAGTCTTTTTGAATTTTATTTTTGAGAAGGAGTGGGAAAAGTAATTTGAAAGTTTGAATGTGTAAGCAAGCATTTAAGAGTACCTACCCTGAGAGTGTCTTTCTTGTTCTTTAAGTTTTCGTTTGAAAGGGCTATCCATACCATAAAGAGGGTAGGTAGTCCTTTCATTGGATGTGTCGCGTCATCGAGAGTCATCGTTCGCCATAAGACTGTCCCTACCATAAAGAGGGCAGGTAGTCTAAGGGAATGATATAATAGTCATTTTTAGGCAACAGTAAAGATACCTTAGCATTCGAAGGGACTATCATCATTTATCGAGGCAACATCGAGGGACAAGATCATTTTATTCGTAGGCAACTCGAAGGGACTATGATCTTTTATTCTGAGGGACTATGATGATTTGAATTCGTAGGCATCATATGCTAAGGTATCCCTATATCCGAGGGACTTGACTATTTTTGATCGAAAGGCAGCATAAGAGTGGTTACCTTAAAGGTGTGTGTGTGTGTGCACCAATCACGTGAGTTTAATTCGAATATTTATCTTTGTAGTTTATGAGCTACGTCAATTATTAGTTGTCACTCCCTATTTTACTAACCACGCAGTTAATATAAGCAAAATTAAAGACAGAAATTAAAAGTCCTACGCTATTACAATAAACACCTGTGGGCAGAAAAATAAAGGCGGAAAGGTAGAAAACTTTTTACAAGGCTTTGGGGCAGATACATAATTTATAAATAATAGCAAGCAATAATAATGTGATATTAAAGTAAAATCCAAAATTATAAATAATAAGGCAGAATTAAAATAAAGGCACATGCGACAATCACAAAGTATGGAGTGAGAAGAGAAATCGCGAATAAAATGTGAGTTCAGAAAAAAATCAGGGTTAAAAGCAATAGGGATAAAAAAACCTAAGGGTAAAACCTTAGCCTATGGCTAATGGGCAACACCTACCAGTAATTACTAAGCCTAACTGCACTAAAGTGAAATGACAAGGAAAGTCAATTAACTAAATAAACCTAATTAACCTAAATTGTTTAACCTAATTTGTCTAAACCCTAATAAGAAAACAATTCTAATTATTTAACCTAAAATTAATTTACTAATTAATTAGCCTAAATTAGCCTAAAATTAATCCACTAATTAATTAACCTAATTAAAATTATCAACTAATTATTTATTAACTAATTTAAATTAATATTTAAATAAAAAAACTAGTTTTATGAATTAAAAGGAAAATTTATTATGTTTAAAAAAAAGGAATTGATTAAAAATGTTTTAATTACTTTAAAGAGAGAAATAAAGAAAGTATAAAGAAAACAAAATAAAAAAAGAAACAGTAAAAACCTGCACTAGATTGTATGTAGCGAGGCTCTGAATGTCCACGGTGAGCCTGCATATCCTGGAGCGTTGGATCTGAAGTTGGGATGATCTGATGGCTGTAAGATGAGGGATCAAGGTGGACCCTAAAATCTGTAGCGCATATAATTTGCGCTTGTTAATTCACATAAAAAAGAATGTTGGGAGCAAGGATTCGAACACACGCCCCTTGCCTCACCAACAAAGCGTCTTGCCAACTGTGCTGCACACATTAGTCATCAATTATATGTTTGAAATAATATAAATATTACTGGATTTCAGAATAGGACCCAGGCGTTGTGGATAACCAATCATATGGAGAGAGAGGCAGGTGGACCATTGACCGTCCAATAGCGTGTGGAGAGAGGATCAGTGAAATTTTACCAATAAATGAAACTTCAACACACGTGCAGTCAAACAGTCTGCGCTCCACATCATCATCTTCAACCTTCTAACCTGTGGAATTTCCTGTGGATTTACCCGCGGGATTTCCTGCGGATTTTCTTCCGTTTTCTACAACAGCTATGGCCACTCTTGAACGCCTGCAAGATCACGTCCAAACACGCACCAAACTTGCCCAGATCACCTGATTGCCTCCTTGCGAATTCGATGAACCTGGCTTCATGACCTGCAACCTCTCCTAGTAGGCAAACCGAAGCTTCATACTATTGAGCCCTAACAATGGCAATTGCTTGTGTATGCGTCGAAGCTCATGAATAATGGTTCAGAATGATTCCAAAGAACACATATAACATGTATGAGTACACAACATTGATTTAAATGGCGTAATTTAAGAAATTTAAGTTCAAGAATAATGCAAACCATGAATTACCTGTGTATTTCTTTTCTACGCGCTTCAGGCTGGTATATTGGATGTGGTTGACTCAGGAGATTCCCAGGAGCATGATGGCATGGTTTGAATGTATTGAAACTTGCCGTAGAGAGAAATCTTTCATACCCTAGTTGCTTGGAACTTTGGATTAGGGTAACAAACATGGGCCAAGTCCAAGTGATTGGGATAGTTGAGATTTGATTTTTCAACCATGCAAATCTTGCTATTTTTGGATCCATTCTTGCTCAATCAAGCCCCCACGAATTTTGGATGATTTATTATGACGTGGAGACTCAATATTTGATGCAAAAGTAATTTCATTCATCCCTTTATTATTTCCCATTATTTATTAGATTTAATTTGAATCTTAATGAATAAAATCCAAAATAAATGGAATAAAAATAATAAAAATAAAGGAAATGGAAGTATGGGCCTTTTGCAAGCTTGCGATCATGTTCAAAGTCCAAAACAAAATCCCATAAGTCAAAAAATGCAAATTTATTCTTATTGACTTTCATGCATCTCTTGAAAATTTCCTAACTTTGTCAATGCGTAACTCCTTCAATATTTATCATATGAAGGTGTTTTAGGACTTTTTGGAAAGCCCAATATGTTCTCTAAAAGCCACTTTAGAACATATTTTCCATTTGGATATTTTATCTTGATGATATTGCTCCTGACAAAAAATAGCTTTTTGCGATCTTCTAGAAGAACCTGTAATTTTTTGCTCATATCTCCCAAATGAAGCATTTTTGGACTTGGCTTTAGAGAGACAAAGTTGTATAGAATTCAATTTCCTTCGAAATGAGCTTTGGATGAGAAATTTGTGATGTTCCATGTGAAAGTTATGGCTGGTCAAAGTTGGGTTGACTTTCTCCTTAAAAACCCTAATTTAGAAACTTAGGTTTTTGATGATTTTGGAGCTTTTCTTGATGAATCATGATCAATACTTGATCAAATTATGAATGATACCTTAAAATGAGGATGTTGGCCAAAAATCAGGAATTTTGACTGTACTTTGACCATAGTTGACTTTTAGGTCAAATCAGTCGAGTGTTGACCATTTGAGTTGTTTTGTGAATCAAAGCTTGAATTATAGTGGGAAAATTTTGGGGTATGACAAGAATCTTCACCTCCTACATTCTCTTCTATTATCTCATTGCTTGATAGAACCCCTGGACCTTATTTCATTCTCAACCCAGTTGATCCAATAACTGTCCTCAACCCTCCAAAACCCTCTGTTGATATTCGTTTTGAATTATTGAAATATAAGGTACGTACAGGGTTAGATACTCTGAAGGTTGCTCATGACTCCAAGCTGGATCATGTAGCTGCTGGAAAGCTTTGGAAAGCTTTTGCTGAAGAGATTCAAGGAGAGTTTATGGACCTCCAAAAGGACTGCCTTACTGATGCTCTTGGTCCTGCTGGACTATTGCTGGAATTTGGCAGTGGAAGGTATTATCATCCTATCACTAACTGGAGGCCTCTAGAAGAGAAGCCTTTCGTTGATGAGATGGAAGCAGATAATTTCTTGGCTCTGGTTGTTTGGAAGCCACATCCTTACAAAGTTCTGACTGGAGATTTTCAGCTGCTTTTCAACTGGTTCAGAGAGAATCCTCTAGAAGCTCATCCTGATTTGGTATATCCAAAAGTTGAGTATCCTCCAGAAGTTGAGATTCCATTGTTTAAAGAACAAACTGCTGAAGAGATTCCTGCTGAGGAAAATCATGAAGATGTTCAAACGGTTGAAGCTGATGCTGCTCATCCTGTTCTGGATAATAGCTTTGACGCTTCTTCTGCTGGTCCTTCTACTTCTGTTCTGCTGAACACTCTGAAGGAACTCCAACATAATCAAGCTACTTTGGCTAGTCGTCCGGACAAGCAAGATGACACCAATGCGAAGTTCAGAACTTGGATGAAGAACCAAGAAGAAACCCCCAAGAAGCAAGCTGAAGACACTTCTGAGATCAAGAACCTTCTGGCCGCCTTAGCTTCTAAGTTTAGCCAGTCGTAGTCTGTCTTGTGTCTTAGTTGGTTTTTCTTTGTTTTTGCATCTGTTTGCTGCATCTGCTTTGTATTCTCTCTTCTGATTATTAATAAAATCTTATCTCTTCTCTCTTCATTTTCTTGTGTATTTCATCTGAATCTTTTATGCTTTTTGATGTTATGACAAAAAGGGGGAGAAACATGATAATTTGAATTGATTTATAATATCAGTTGCTGGGCTTAAGTCTCAACATTCCTAACATATATTGCAAGTTTTCTGTCTTTGATAGTTTTCGCAGGAATGTGATATTCTGGACAAGCTCAATATGAGAAGCAAATACATGGGGGAAAAGCAATTCTGAAGAAAAGCTCTTAAAGAATTGAAGCAAGCTTAGTGCTTTGAAGCTTCAAGATCAGAAGCAAGCATTGCTTTGTTAAACCTAAAGCTTTAATACAAGAAGTCTCAAGATCTGATATCTCAGATACATAGAAGACTGAAGATATAGAGCTCTGATACAAGTGATCACAAAGAGAAATTCAAAGCTCTGAAGCTGTCCAATGGAAGCTCTGAAGATAAGCTCTGAATGTTCTGATGTTCAAGTTCAACGTGAAAGTCTCAACTGAAATGGAAAAATACTCCGGGAAGTCATTTATTTATAAATTCTTCTAGTATTCATTTCAGGGGGAGATTGTTAATCTCAGGGGGAGACATATTCACACACTCTGAATTACATGCTTAATACTATATCTGTGTATTGTCTTTGTTCATCTGATATTCTGGATACAAATTCATATTAATTCTGTATGTTTTTGTCATCATCAAAAAGGGGGATATTGTTAGAACAAGAAATGTTCTGATCAATATTCTTAGTTTTGATGATAACATTAAGTATGAATTTTGTATAAGACAATGTGGTACTCTAATCCTTTACGTTTTCCATTTCAGGAAAAGTATAAAAGAGTATGCACAAATCAGCGTTCAGAAGCACTGACCCAGAAGTTCTGGATGGCTTCATCAGAACATGGTCTGGCAAGACATCAGAAGATGGTCATGCAGAATCAGAATATGAACTAGAAAGCATCAGAAGATGGCAATCAGAAGTACAAGCTCTGAAGCTCTGATGGTATCACGCTCAAAGCACTTCAAAGTCTGAAGACAGAAGTTGCATCTGCACCAAAGCTGGAGACTCTGAAATTCAAACGTCTACTCAACACATTCTGAGTCCAGAAGAAAGTACAAGATGAAAAGGCTATAACGTCAAATCTCTTACTGACAAAAGGAACGTTAGAAGCTATAAAAGGCAAAGTCAGTAAAAGCAGCAAAAGCATGGCACGAGGTAGTTGACAAAAGTGTGAAACATTAAATGTAGCGTTGTACTATTCCCGCAAAGCATTAAATGCTCCCAACGGTCATTTCCTCTCAAGCGCCTATATATGGAAGTTCCATCCAGAAGCAGTAAACAACACTCTTCCGCAAACTTACAGAAACACTGTCAAACTGAAAAACAAAAAGAACTTCATCTTCAACCTCACAACTTTGTAATATCTTAGTGAGTGTTAAGAATTAGAACTTAAGAGAAATATCACTTTGCGTGATTACAGCTTTATTAGAAGCAAGTTATACTCTTGTAAACATTTATTTTACATTGATTGTAAAAGGATTTCCTAGAGTGATCAAGTTGTGATCTGTAGACTCTAGAAGAATTAGAGGGTATCTAAGTGGAAAACCATTGTAATCAGTTGGATTAGTGGATTAAATCCTCAGTTGAGGTAAATCACATTGTTAGGGGTGGACTGGAGATGTTTAGTTAACAATGATTCAGGATAAAAATAATTGTGTTCTTTGTTTTTATCTACCATTTTGAGAAGTTACACTTATTCAATTCCCCCTTTCTAAGTGTTTTTCACTCCTTCATGTGGGTACCTAAGGATAAGATAATTCCTGTTGCAGATCTCTTTCAAAGCACAAAAGACAAAGATGTCATGGTACCTGGAACCTGGGTGCTCACGTCACATGACGGGAAGAAGGTCTATATTCCAAAGTTTGGAAGCTAGATCTGCTGGAGAAGTGAAGTTTGGAGGGAATCAGAAGGGCAAAATCATAGGCTCAGGAACCATATGTATTGGTAATTCTCCCTTTATAACTAATGTTCTTTTAGTAGATGGATTAGCTCATTATTTATTGTCCATAAGTCAATTAAGTGACAATGGTTATGGCATAATCTTTAATCAAAAGTCTTGTAGAGCTATTAGTCAAAAGGATCGCTCAATCCTATTTACAGGCAAAAGAAAGAACAACATTTATAAGATTGATCTTTCAAATCTTAAGAACCAACAAGTTACTTGCCTTCTGTCTGTTAACAAAGAGCATTGGGTCTGGCACAAAAGATTGGGTCATGCTAGTATGAGAAAGATTTCTCAGATTAACAAACTCAATCTGGTCAGAGGACTCCCCAATCTGAAATATAAATCAGATGCTCTCTGTGAAGCATGTCAGAAAGGGAAGTTTTCAAAACCTGCGTTTAAGTCTAAAAGTGTTGTTTCCTCTTCTAGGCCTTTAGAACTTCTGCACATTGATCTGTTTGGGCCAGTCAAAACAGCATCAATCAGAGGCAAGAAATATGGATTGGTCATTGTAGATGACTACAGCAGATGGACATGGGTAAAGTTCTTAAAACACAAGGATGAGTCACATTCTGTGTTCTTTGACTTCTTAATCAGATTCAATCTGAAAAAAATGCAAAATCATAAAAGTCAGAAGTGATCATGGTAGTGAATTTGAGAACAGATTCTTTGAAATTTATTTCAAAGAAAATGGTATTGCCCATGATTTCTCTTGTCCTAGAACTCCACAACAAAATGGAGTTGTAGAACGAAAGAATAGGACTCTCCAAGAAATGGCCAGAACCATGATCAATGAGACTAATATGGTTAAGCATTTCTGGGCAGAAGCAATTAACACAACATGTTATATTCAAAATAGAATCTCCATTAGGCCTATTCTCAATAAGACTCCTTATGAATTGTGGAAGAACAGAAAACCCAACATTTCATATTTCCATCAATTTGGATGTGTTTGTTATATTCTGAATACTAAGGATCATCTGAACAAGTTTGATTCCAAAGCTCAGAAGTGTTTCCTTCTTGAATATTCTTAACGCTCTAAAGGCTACAGAGTATACAATACTGAAACTCTGATAGTTGAGGAATCAATCAATATCAGATTTGATGATAAGCTTGGCATCGAAAAGCCAAAGCAGAATGAGAATTTTGCAGATATAGACATTTTTGATCCAAATCACGAGAACCCAGAGGAAAGGATGATTCAGAAGATCAAGTTGCAGCTTCTTTAGATAATCTCAGAATATTTGAAGAGCCAACACTCAGAAGATCTTCAAGAATCAACTCTACTCATCCAGAAGATGTTATAATTGGAAAGAAAGATGATCCCATAAGAACAAGAGCATTCCTAAAGAACAATGCAGAATGTCAATTTGGTTTAGTATCTTTGATTGAGCCAACTTCTGTTGATGAAGCTCTGGAAGATGCTGACTGGATTATTGCTATGCAAGAAGAGTTAAATCAGTTTACAAGGAATGATGTTTGGGATCTGGTTCCAAGACCTAAAGGATTCAATATCATTGGAACAAAACGGGTATTCAGAAACAAGCTGAATGAGAAAGGTGAAGTGATCAGAAACAAATCCAAACTGGTTGCTCAGGGATATAGTCAACAAGAAGGTATTGACTATACTGAAACCTTTGCACAAGTAGCCAGGTTAGAATCTATTAGATTGTTAATTTCTTATGCCACTCAGAATAAGATCACTCTTTATCAGATGGATGTTAAGAGTGCCTTTTTAAATGGTTATATAGATGAAGAAGTATATGTTCACCAACCTCCTGGTTTTGAAGACTCTAAGTCTCCAGAACATGTTTTTAAACTAAAGAAATCATTATATGGATTGAAGCAAGCTCCCAGAGCTTGGTATGAAAGATTAAGTTCATCCTCAGAGGGCTTGAAAGAATCATGATTACTTTTTGCATCAGTCTTGATGCTAGCATCGTCATCTTGATCATTGTCATCGTCTTTAGGAACCTTGACTTCTTCAGCTTTCTTAAGTGGACCTCGGAATCTTCTTCCCATATTAAGGATGCCCCCAGATCTTCTGGAATTTTTCTCCTTCTTGGTCAGGAGTGCTTTCAGCTCGTCTTGCCCCTTGGACATGTTCAGGATCATATCTTGAAACTGGGCATTCTGGGCTTGAAGGTCTTTGATTGACTGCTCGAGATTCATGATGCTGAAATAAACAGCGAGGAGGTGAGAAACTCGTCGTAAGAAACCTGCTATGCGAATGTTATGAATTCAGATGCAATGTTTTCAAGGATCCTTAGGGAATTTAGTTTGCAACTTTAGAAAATGAGTTGGTTGTCTCTTTGACTGAAGAACTTTCATTTTGGATGTCCTTCGATAAGAATCAAGCTCACTATATCTAGTGGGTCATAGCCTCTGATTCGGAGTACTTCTTAATTTGAAGGCACATGGCGAGAGGAAAATAAATCCTCTTGCCCCTTGATAGGTATTGTGCCTTTAGACTGGAAGACATATGGCCGGAGAAAAATAAATCCTCTTGCCCCTTGATAAGAGCACTTGAAATTGTGCGCCCTGAATCCCTAAGATCCTTGAAAGGGTTAGTCGACATGCTATGTTATGATTTCATGATGTCATGAAAATGTTATTATGCAAAAGCACAAGGTAACATGGACAAATAAGTCCTACAAGCAAAACCTGCAAGGAAATTGAAGGGTTAGAAGCACGCACAAGCAAGTCACACAAATGTCCTTAGGTTTAAAGGCTTGCATGGAGTCTGACTAGGTAACTACCCTTCCCTAATAGGTACTTCTAAGGATAAGGATGAAGTCAGCAACAGGTCCTACAAAGTTACTCAGAATGGTCAGTCCTTCTAAAGCACCCTCGAACATGATACATACATACCATGAAATGATACTTTGAGAAAGAACCTATCTGAGTTGTAGTATTGGGTAGCGACTATGCCCTCAACATACATCAAGAGTAGTCCCCCCACTATGTTCCTAAAGGCCAAGATGGGTTAAAGGTAACTAAAGGTCTTTAAGCTCCGACTCACCCACAGATATCCACACGAACCTCCCTCATACAAGAGAATCATATAAACACCAATAGAGGCCTAAATTAAGCGTGAACTCTCATATTGACCAATCCCAAGCATGCACAAGGGAGGTCGCCATGACTATTCCACTTCCTATCTTATGGTGCACTCGAATCAAGGTATAGGATTCATCTTCCATTCAAATGCCCACAACAACCTTGAAAGGTAAAGCAATCAAAATAAACAAGCAAGTATTAAAGTGAACTAATCTCTAAGGTAACCCCTCTTTTCAGAAATCCCCAGCAGAGTCGCCATTTCTATAATACGGTGGGAGAACTGACTTTTTATTGTCGCAAGCAAACAATGTTGCGGTGAGCAAGAGTCGCCACCGACTTTTATTTTATCCAATTAGGAAAGGCATAAAAGAACAGGAAAGACCTTCTTTGAAAAGAGATTGAGTTCGGGGGGTAGGTTATGCAAAGGGAAGGTGTAAGCACCCTTTGCATCCATGGTTATCCATGGGCTCTTAATTGCTTAGCTCACTTTGTTTGAAATGTTTGAAAGGTGTCGTGTGTGTTTAGAAAAACGATTTGATTTTGAAAATGTCTAAAAAGACAATGTTAGAAAACAGGTGTGTGAAAAGCATTTGATTTATTGTGAGTAAGCACTTAAGAGTTCCTACCCTAAAGTCGTAAGGTCTTTTCTATTCTAAAGTCTTTCCTTGAGCGGTAGTACTATCCATAACATATGGGGGTAGGTAGTCCTATACATTGGATGTGCGGGCCATCGAAGGGTCATCGAATCGTCATAGGGATTATCCATACCATAAAGAGGGTAGGAAGTCCTATGAGATGTGAATAGTCATAAAGGCAACAAGTAAGGATACCTTAGCCATCGAAGGGACTATCACCATTTAATCGAGAGACAAGATCATTTATACCGAAGGCGACATCGAAGGGACTATGATCTTTAAATCGGAGGGACATGTTGATTTTGAATCGAAGGCAGCATAGGCTAAGGCATCCCTACGCTCGAAGGACTTGACTATTATTTTCCGAAAGACAACGTAAGAGGGGAAACCCTAAAGGTGAGTGTGTGAACAGTAAAAAAGGGAGTGTGTTATGTTCAGATATTTAAACCTTAGAAGTTAGTGACCTAACGATTTAGTTTTAATCTTTCCATACAATCCTATTAGCCATATATCTAAGCAGTTATCAGCAATTTATAGTGTGCGGAAAAGTAAATATGCGAGGAAATAAATCTACGCTATTACAAAACATACCCATGCGACCTATACATCGATTTCTAGAATTTTAAATAACAGGAAATTAAATAAATAAATAATCAATCACGCGACATTCAAAGGAGTTTAGAGATGAGAAGAGAATCGCGTGGGAATCGGAGTCTGGAAAAATCAGGTTTAAGGAGATTAAGTGAAAACCTAAATTAATTTAATTACTAAACTAATTAACCTAATTCTAAATTTATTAACCTAGTTAATTTATTTATTTTGGTTAAAAAACCCTAATGACTAGATTAATTAAATCCTAATTACCCTAATTATTAAATTAATTAAAATAACTAATTAACTAAAGCACTAAATTCTAATTATTTAACCAATAGGAATTAGTATAAAATTAAAATTTAACCTAAATTAATTATATAAAAAAGATGATTAATTAAACCTAAATATAATATTAACCCTAATCTAATAATAATTTAGTAGTCAATTAGGTGGAGTTAACTTAAATAAAAAAAACAAACACAAAGAAGTAATAATAAAAAGGGAGGGTGTGTGATCCCCTACGGCTAGACTCTGAGGGTTTACGGTGGGGCAGCGTTTGGGTCCTTCAGATCTGGACTCAAGGTTGATCCAAGGGCTAACGCGTGAAGGCGCATCCTGGTTGTACATGAGCTGCAAGTACTGGATCAGTGAACAAATAAACACAAAGAAATAAAAGGATTGTGAAAACCTGGATTCGAACCCAGGTCTAGACTGTTGTTCAAAATATTCCCTTTATTCCCACATATCAAGTTGATGGTGATATGGAAAATAAATAAAGAGAAATATTAACCAAAAAGGATAAGGAGAAAGTGCAACACAATTTTAATGGTAAAACCATTATCACTACCTCTCTTGGTATTAATGAATTTTTATGTGTTTCTTACTGTGAGACTACTAAATAAAAATGAGTCACCTTTCAACTTATCCATGAAAATACAACCGAGGTAAAAAAGGCTAGGATGAATACATTGATTCATGAATACGAGCTTTTCATAATGAAACCCAAAGAAAACATTCAAAATATGCATTCTACTAACACAAAAGAATCCAATTTTTTTTTGGATACCAAAGGTAAAAAAGTTAAATAATGATGCAAATATGGTTGTCGACTATAACTTAAAACATCATATTAATAGTGGTTGTTCAAATCATATGACTGAATATATAAATATGTTCTTTTATTTTACTCCTACGAGAGGAGAAAATTCTTCTTATGATAACATCAAATGTAAATCGGTTGGATCTGAGACTATTAGTAAGAACCCTAATCATACATTTGAGTAGTTTTGATTATTTATTTTTTATAACACGATTTAATTAGTACTAATTAAGTTGTATGAAAAGGTAATAAAGCATCGTTTAATTATTCTATATGCAAGGTCTTTAAAACCCCAAAATAAAATATATTATCTTTTTCTATTAAAACTTATATAAAAAACATGATTATAGAAGAATTCATACATATTATCTTTGATTAATTAACCCCATATCTATTGTAGAGTTAGAGTTCTTTGTTTATACAGATATTCTAAGAAAAAGTATCTTAGAAGTTTAAGACAGGGAAAAACCCAAAGAATGGACAACATTGAAGGATCATCATCTTAATGAATAACATAAGAAAATTCTCAAAAGAGGAAAGAATCCTTAAATAGATAAACTAAAGAAATGTGAGGCCCAAAAATAAATCTTAAGATCTACATCAACAAAGACGAAAAAGGTCAGCAAATGTTTTTTTCTAAATGAAAAAATCTCAGAGCTAGATTCTGTCATCGATGGGGAGATGTATGGTCTTATGTCCTGCTTAAATGTGCTTATACATGCTTATTTTTTCGTCTTTATCAAGTAACTAATCCCTTTTGTAAGACCTAGTATTGTGTTCTATGTGTTGTTTATTTTTTTCTCTTCTTTTTATGTTTCCCGCCTTTTTGATAATAACAAAGCGGGACAAATATGCTCTTAGATGAGTAAAGTATACTCTCTTCCAGTTTTACTAACTCCCTGAGAGATGAATTATCATTATTAAAAAGAGAGAATATGGTTCTATATGTTGGGTAGGTAATATCGTCTAATGGATTTGATGACAAAAAATGAACAAGTAAAAACACATCTAAAGCATCATAAATAAAGAAGCATGCTTAAATCCAAGTGTTCAAGTTCTAGAAAAAGAGAAAGCCAAAGTTGAATCAAATAAAATTGTTGAATCAAAAGGAACTGAAGTTAATTTCAAGTTGAAAATGCTAGATAATGTTTAAATCAAGGGCTAGACAAAGTTTAAACAAGCAAAAGAACTTGAAGTTATGAAAAATTGTAAATTTTTGAAAGCTCGCTTGATTCCACGCTTAAAACTTTATCTTGTTTTGACCAGTCAATGTACTAAGGTGATGTACACACACTAACGTATTTTAAACTTCTCGTCTTTTTAATAAAACATCTTAAAAGAAATTGCTTAAACGACTAAGAAGCTTGTTTGACCAATTATAAAGGCAAAACACACTGGCTAATCGATTAGGCATTCACTTTAATCAATTAATGTTGGACAAATGACTCCAGGCACAAGAAAGGGAGGTGAATTATGCAGATTTAAAAAACTATGTCCAATTATAAAAAAATTGATTTATAAAATCGTTTAAATTAATTTTATAAATTAAACAGTTAAAAAACAACAAATAAATAAAAGAAAGAAAATCAGAGAGATGAAGAGATGGGAATACAACAGAAAGAAATTAAGAATAAAAATATAAAGATATAAGGGAAGAGAGAAATGCACCAGCGAGTTATACAGTTTCGACCTAACCATTTGGCTTACTTTTGTCCCTAAAAATTTCTTCTTGAGAATTTGGATTATATGAGATGTGAGCTTTTCACATGCCTACAAACCTTCTTACAGTCAATCATAAGATTTTATACCGCTAATCCCCAAACCATACAATAATATTTTGCACCGGGCTAATTGATGACACTCTGTCATTACATGTTTTTTAAGAGTATTTGGACTAATTGCGATTAAATACTAAGTCAAAGTGGGGCAAAATTGCCAAATAATAGCCAAGATTTTCCAAGTGAAGAGAAATAGAAGAAATAATGAAAATTGGAGAAAATAAGCACTAGAAGACGAAAATGGCACAGGAATAATCGTGGCCGCGATGCTTTACATCGTGGGCGCGTTGAGTTGCATCTCGGTCACAATGAGGTTTAGCGCAATCGCGATGGGCTAACTTCTAGACTTTTTCTGACGCGTTTTGACGTGATGTTTTGGCTATAAATAGGATTTTCTAGTACATAATTAAGGGTTATGCGTTTTTACTTTAAATTGATGACAAGGAGTCCCAGGAAGGCTGTTTTGAGAGCATTGGAATCTATTGCAGGCCAAACTCTTCAAGAATTTCACATGCAATAATCTTCTCAACTCTTGGTATTTTATTTTATTACTATAAATATTTAAATTACTCTAGATTAAGTTTTTCCCAAAGAACTTGTTTTGAACCTGTTGGATTATATGTTTATTTTGTTTTTTAATGAATAATTCAAGTTATATTCTCTATTTGATTATCCTTGTTCTTAATGCTTATTATTTATGGATGCGCTAGTAATATGAACTTAGATGAGTAGGAATTACTGACCCTAAGCCTATGAGTATGGACTAATTTCTACTTTTGCCGGTTGAATAGGGATAAGAGACCACTAATAGTGGATTTTAAATCAACGCACCATAATAACGCCTAATTTCACTTTCGCCGACCGAATATGGATAGGAAGTCACTATTAGAAATTAGTGAGCTATACATCAAGGGATTGTGTATAGTAGCTTTGTTAATTCACCGTAAAAATATAATGACTTTACCATTCATCTAATGCACTAAACATCAACAGGGGATACACGGTAAAACCTAGTTGTAACAACTGTTTTTCTTTTAATTATTTATTTAATTGTGTGTTATGTGATTCATTTAATTGATTATGTGTTTATTATGTGCTTATGTGATATTTGTGTTATTTATTGAGAATTGTTAGTAAATAACATAAGTTAGTAAGGTTAATAGTTATTAAGCCTATGTTGGTGTTAGTAATTGAGTGGTGCTTATTAGAGCCCATTAGCAATTTAGAAGTTAGTAAGGGTTTTAACAAAAACAAGTGTTTTAGAGAAATGGAAGTTAGAATCTCATTTTGGGGAAAGAAGAGAAGAGTGAAGAGAAGAGGGAAATCCAAGATTGAAACTAGAGTTGTCTTCAATCCAAAACCCAAGGTAAGGGTGAGGTTCTTTCATGCTAAAGGGATGTATGATGATGTTTAGGGTGGGTTTAGATGATATGTTGAACCATGAATTGAATGTTGTAGAAACCCTAGGTTTATGATGAAATTGCATGATTTTTGGTTGAAAACTTGTTTTGATTGATGATTGATGATGGATGTGTCATACCCCAAAATTTGCCCGATGAAAATCTACGTCTATTAATTCATCAGTGGTATTAAAATAAGGGTCATGGGTTTTAACATCTCTATTGTTAAACTCATTCTCTTATAAACCGTTTTGAGTTAAAGCAGAGGTGTAATCAACAGGTATTTGGGCCCAACCAGTTGGCCCAATTTATCCGTAGAAGGTTTGTTTTCTTTTATAATAATTAATCAATATTTATTTTATTGTTATAATTTTATTAAAACCATTATTATTTATTAATATTAGGATTTAGTATTATTATTAAACAGTTGAAATAATATTATGATTATTATTATTATTCGGATTAAAGTTATTATTATTATTAGGATTAGAATAATTAGTATTTTATTTTAGGTTAATATCATAAGTATATCAATTTTGGGTTATTAGGTTGACTGGATACTAGGCCCACTAGCAATAAAAAAAACCTAACCTAATTTGTAGATGATAAAAGGAACTTTTTTTCTAATCCTCGAAGAGGATTGGCCGCGGCAGGGGGCGAATTTTTTACATTAAGACCTTGTGAAAAGTCTGTAAAAAACCGTAAACAGAAGGGGAGATGGGGATGAAGCATTGACTCGATTGAGACCACACAAGGCATATAAACAGGTTCACCGAAGGACTCTGAATGTGTTGCCATAATCCCCGTCGTCCAGAACACCTGGAATCGCGTTCACCGTTGCCTCGGTTTAGACTTTTTTTTGCTATTTCAATTGTTACAATTTAAGCATTATGAATATGATTTGATACCGGATTTTAGTTCACAGGGACGTGTAGATTGTTTCCGGACACTTTAATTTGATTTTAAAGTGCAGCTTTTGAAGAACACCATTGTTAGGGATTAAAAGCTCTAAATTGGGATTTTTCCATAGAGGTGAAATTAGCCCGAATTAATGGTACCATCGTGTTCGGATGATAATTTACAATCGATTCATGTCTTTGGAATGTATTTATTTGTTGTCTTTTGTGAGATTCAAAATTACAGGGGTTATGGCAACATACATAAACCGTTGCCAAAGGTCTTCTATTTTTCAGGAAAAAACATGAAGGAGATGATACTGTGCGTGCTGATTTTTTTAAAAACAGCATTCACGTCGTTTGAACGTTTATGTACGATGTGTTTCTATTTGTTAACACCAAGCGAACGTGGAGCGGATGGTAAAGGCATATGTTTATCACAGTCCAAACGGGGGTTCGATCCCCGCAGGCAACATGTTATTTTTCTTTATTTTGCATTAACAAAGTCTGCAGATCCTAGGCGTATCATTCACCTGAAGACCACCGTACAACCTCCACCAGTAGCCTTTAGATCCAGTCAGTGGGAGATCCAACGCTCAAGAGGTTCACCTCTACCATGGACTTTCACAGGGCTGTTACACTGGATGATAGCCAGGTTTTCTATATTATTTTTTTTATTCTATTATTTATTTATTTAGATTAGATATTAAGTAATTGTAATTATTTAGTTATTTTATTTAATTAGGATTAAAAATTAAATTAGGATTAGGTTAATGACTAGGGTAGGATTTTTCTCGATTATTTCGATTATGTCGATTTAATTTATTTAATTATTTTTAACCATTATAAATCACAAAAATCCCTATAAAGGTGTAAGTATTAGGGTTCGCCCAATCCCATTGGCCACTTGGCCGAAATATTAGGATTTAATTTATTATTCGTTCCGACTAAATCTATTGGTCGCGATGGTTAATAATCGATTAATTTAATTAATCAAATCCTATAAATTAAAATAATAATTATTTTGCTAAATGGTTTTAACCATCTTATTGGTTATGATGATTAGCATATTTCCCCTTATCAACTCGTTATTATTTGTAATCGAATCTATCGATTATGAGGGGTAACGATAAATTAATAAATTAATAATTAAAATACTTTAATTTGCTAAAAGTGATAATCGAATCAATCGATTAGAATTGCCAGCAATCCCTTACTAATCTGTTAACCATGGTGATCGAATCTATTGATCATTGCGGTTAATAGTGCCATATCAAATCAGGGTTGTACGCCCAAAACACTTAAAATACATCAAATCACAAACCACGGATTTTCATCTCTTCAATTCTGCGATGTTCAAACTACGATAAGGTAATTCAAAATACCTTCGAACTTCGCATTTCAAAAACAATTTCAAATCAACTTCAAACCATTCAAATCAAACTCTAAGGGCGTACAACCCTTCCCCGAACTACGTTGACTCTGATTCTCCATAAGGAGATACGTAGGCACTCCATGCTTATTCCCGCGCACCCTCTAACTTGTAGGGTTTGGATCTCCATTTACACATCACATCCCTAGCCTGTAGGGATTTCTCTTCGTCCATATCGTCCTTAGATAGGTTGTGTTCCGCATAGAGAACCTTCCCACGAGGGACAAATTCATTGGTACACGTTGATTGGCCTCTCGATGGCCATGAGATTTAGTGACTGTCTGGAACGGTCACTAGCCGCTATCTTCTGCATACTCTCGAATCCAAGGGATTTCCCTTAGCGTGTCATAACATTTATCCTGCAAAGATTCCAAGAGGGTCTAATGTCGCCTCTAAGGCTATCCCTAGGATCATATGTTACACGTCTGCATTGCATACATGGAGTTATAATACAAGGAGTCCCTCGCATACGCATGCATTTTCATTGACATACATTTGCATCTACATTTACATTTGCATCTTCACCCGCATCCACACTTACCGCGCTAGCCGATTTCCTGAGACTCGCAAAAAAAATCAAAGGATCGTAGACTATGGAGAAAGGAGGATAAATTGAGAATGACCTTAGTCTTACTAAGAAAAAATAGGATGTCTGTCGCCATGCCAACCGCATGTCCATGCCTTGTCATAACAGGATTATGAATACGATAAAGGTTTTCATCGAGCAAGGATCAGTTCAACAAAGAGTTCCCTCATAGATACACTCAAGATGTATCTAGTCATAAAGGGGTTCATCTTAGAACATATCAAACTTTCAAGGACGCTCTACGATAACCTGGGGCAAGGGTCAGTCCAACTTGGGCAATACCCTAAGCAAAGATGCATAACTACGATGGGGGGAATTCGACATATGTCAGCCCCACACCAAGGAAAAAAGGGTCATAGGTGATACTATCCTTAGGAAAAGCAAAAGAGGTTCAGTCAAAGGAAACTCATGAAGTTCCGATACAACGAAAACCCACCGCTAACGATTTATTCCCGCCAGGTTTGACATGTCCAAAGAAAATTCGAGGTTGCCCTCACTTCTACAAGTTTAAGAATCTAAGGAGGGAAACAAGGTCAGTGGATCTACAAAGGAGATTATCCCTAGGATCAATAGGTGTTTACCGTGCTCACAATTTCAACCCTTACGACCACTAAGTGTTACTCAAGATAAAAGTTGTACCTTCGGATTAGTAATTCTAATGGGACAACCATGCAGGTTTTGGAGTCAATTCATTCACTCACTACCATGACTTTCCAGTCACACACTTCTATTTTTAGGGTTATTAACAAACTTGAGGGAGAATGACGAATACAAAAACTAAGTCCAGCTAAATATATGCTTTCAAGGTAAGACCGAGCTGAGGATGTACAGGCATTGTTTCCATTCCCAAACAGTGGAGATATAAGGATGTTAATCCCTCGTTACCCCCTCGAGCCCGGAGTTGGAGTTTGTTTCTACTTTTCAAAAGAACCTTGATTTTAACCAGGGGCAGGGTAGATGTCAACTAATTTAATGATGTATTTTGGTTGCCAAGAGAATCAGTCAATCCAAGCATAAGGTTCAAGCATATCTTCTTCCCCGCATTCATCCAAGATTGAGGAAGCAATGGAGGTAACATTTACAACACCTTCTTCCCCATTACATCATTCAAGATCGAGGAAGTATCAAAGGCGAAGCTTACAAATCAAAATCAACATAGCAGTCACAACATGCAATATCCAAGAATCAATCTCAAAAGGAGCTTTCAAGAATAGAAAACGCCCGCTAAGTCAAAATGAAAATTCCATAAAAGGAAACAAAAAGACTTAGGCAAAATTGGGGCATCCCGATGGGTCAAATTCAAAAGAATTAGCTCATGCAAAAATAAGGGATAAAAACAAAGGCGAAATACAAAGGATAATCTTGTGACTGCTAAACCATCAAAGCTTCACATCAATGCTTGGATCTTTACAACATATGTCATCAAAGTTTGGATCTCTATTAAGGCTTCTGCTCAACATCGAAACTGAAACGATTCTCTTGCAAACAAAGCACATCCATTGGATTAGTAGAATTTTTAGGATCTGGAGAACATCAAGGAGAAAGGGGTGGGATAAATAAAATTTTGAGCCTTATATCCATTGTTTCTTAAAACATGAACCAGACCAAGTTACAACATTTAAAAGTCCTAATTGAGGCAAGGTTAACCATGAAAGCATGTTAAGCAGGATTCGTTATACTGACTCCTATGTTTGTTAAAACTATCTCTAACCAATGTGCTTCTTCAAGCATTCTTTCCAAAACCATCCAGTCCTAATTCATAACGGACTTCGATTTCAAAACTTGCATACGCATTCCATTAGGAGCTACTTCTCAAAAGGTACAACACCATCTACGAGTATACACTTAGCATCGAGGAAATCTCGAAATTGGTTTAATCAAAGGTGATCATTTCTAATAAAGACCCTGGAGTCGGGGGAACCACATCCAGAGGGTTCTCCTAAACAGGGGAAAAAATTTCAAGGAGCACAGGGGCATACAATCGAACATCCTATTAACTAGGGGCAGTCTTCCTAAGGTTCAATCGACTTGGGGCACATCCCGAAGCAATCTCAAACAGGGGCATGTCAAACATGGGAAGAATTCAAATTCAGAAGGATAACACACTATGGATGGTCCTCCATATCATGGAAACCAAGGGCACACCCTTTAATCTAAATGGCAAAGCATCCGACGAGGCTATTTCCTGGGGCACTTCCCTCATAAGCATATTTTTCCATGAAAATATTGGGGCAAGGCGCACAACAAAAGGAAAAAGGCGTTCTCGCACCTTACAACATCGAACAAATCTTTCTCCTAACTACGATCTTCAAAGTTCAAACAAAACAGGTATTGGGAAATCGCGCTAGCATCACACCCCACCTTATCCAACAACCTTACAACATTAGCAAAATATACACGCTTTGGTTATTAACAACCTGTCATTGGAGCATCATACAAATACATATAAATCATGCATTTACACGCATTGGTTGATACATTACACCACACCTTTTCGGGCAATCTTCTTTAAGACAAATTTCTATCTACTCTAAGAGCCTTTACAGATGGTTTTCTCTAGGACAAATTGCTACCATTTCGATAAATCATTTCAGATAGTCTTCTTTAAGACAAACATTCACTTCCATTCCAAAAAGACCTTTTCAGGTAATCTTACAGAAGACATTACTTCGTTCCACTCATTACGTCAACCAAACATACGCATAAGCATAAGCATACATAAACATTACAAAGCCAGCATAAGCATAGTCAGGGTAGGTGCAAGCATGGAGTAAACAAGTACAAGGGG
Organism: Vicia villosa; assembly: GCF_029867415.1. Classification (NCBI taxonomy): domain Eukaryota; kingdom Viridiplantae; phylum Streptophyta; class Magnoliopsida; order Fabales; family Fabaceae; genus Vicia; species Vicia villosa. Next base: position 60,857,962 of record NC_081186.1, read on the forward strand.
TTTAAGGATATAAAATCTCGGGATTGCATCAGTATACAAACATGCATACATACGCATTAGCATATGCATATCATCTAGTGCATTTACACATCACAAAAAGTCCAATTTCTATTGGCAGTCCAAACCATCATTAAACCCAGTTCCCGTCTGGTAATCAGTTCCCGTCCCACTGTTACATCAAAATTCAAATCATACTACAAAAGCCTAGTTTCCAACCCTCATGTTGTGATTGGTGTATTTTCTCCGACCCTCGAGTCGTGAGTCTCCGAACAGGTTTTCCATGCAGGTGAACTTGCTAGAACTATAGCAAGCAATCCTATTGGAGTCCACAAACTGCGAGTAGCTTACCAGAACTATGGTAAGTGAGAGATACAAACTGCGAATAGCTTACCAGCACTATGGTAAGTGAGAGATATAAACTGCGAGTAGCTTACCAGAACTATGGTAAGTGAGAGATACAAACTGCGAGTAGCTTACCAGCACTATGGTAAGTGAGAGATATAAACTGCGAGTAGCTTACCAGCACTATGGTAAGTGAGAGATATAAACTGCGAGTAGCTTACCAGCACTATGGTAAGTGAGAGATACAAACCGCGAGTAGCTTACCAGCACTATGGTAAGTGAGAGATATAAACTGCGAGTAGCTTACCAGCACTATGGTAAGTGAGAGATACAAACCGCGAGTAGCTTACCAGCACTATGGTAAGTGAGAGATATAAACTGCGAGTAGCTTACCAGCACTATGGTAAGTGAGAGATACAAACCGCGAGTAGCTTACCAGCACTATGGTAAGTGAGAGATATAAACTGCGAGTAGCTTACCAGCACTATGGTAAGTGAGAGATACAAACCGCGAGTAGCTTATCAGCACTATGGTAAGTGAGAGATACAAACTGCGACGTAGCTTGCCAGAACTATGGTAAGTGAGAAGTTCACAAACTGAGAGTAGCTTGCCAGAACTATGGTAAGTGAGAAGTTCACAAACAGCGAGTAGCTTACCAGAACTATGGTAAGTGAGAAGTTCACAAACTGCGAGTAGCTTACCAGCACTATGGTAAGTGAGAGGTTCACAAACTGCGAGTAGCTTACCAGCACTATGGTAAGTGAGAGGTTCACAAACTGCGAGTATCTTACCAGCACTATGGTAAGTGAGGGGTTCACAAATTACGAAGACTTACTAGAACTATAGTAAGTAGGGGTTCACAAACTGCGGAGGCTTGCTGACCATAGCAAGCCAATTACACAACCAACAGAAGGTCTTCGCTATTCCTTTTCAGGAGCCTTTTCAGGCAGTCTTCTTCAAAGCGTATTCCATCCTTTCTAGGAGCTTTTTCAGGCACACAAGATTTTTAAACCGTTCTTCAATTGGGTTTATCACGTTAGTCCCTCGGCAGTGATATCTTCCAAAACATCATCAACAAACAATCAAAGGTGCTATCTTTCTTTTCAGAATTACTAACATACTTCGATTAACGTAACTAACAATCATGCATCATTTCAACTAACTGACCTCGTTCATACATTACGCATATACATACATGGCTCTCATTTATTTTGAGAAGCGCACTGCATCATGCATCATGCATCATAAACATTGCATAAAAACAAGGCTGCCTTTTCAGGCCACGCTACGATTAAAATACGTAGCTCTTGAAAAAAAGAGCATCTGCTCCAAAAAAAGAAAGAAAGAATGGTATCTACCTTGGGTGGCATCTGTAAGCCCATCTCCTACAGAATTTTTTCCCATGCAAATTTCAGGGCATTTCAGTGTCCAATCATCTTCTACCTTTAGATCATGATAGGCAGACGTGCCTATCTAATTCTTCAGGTTTAAGAAGATTGAACAGGGGCAGCTGTCATACCCCAAAATTTGCCCGATGAAAATCTACGTCTATTAATTCATCAGTGGTATTAAAATAAGGGTCATGGGGTTTAACATCTCTATTGTTAAACTCATTCTCTTATAAACCGTTTTGAGTTAAAGCAGAGGTGTAATCAACAGGTATTTGGGCCCAACCAGTTGGCCCAACTTATCCGTAGAAGGTTTGTTTTCTTTTATAATAATTAATCAATATTTATTTTATTGTTATAATTTTATTAAAACCATTATTATTTATTAATATTAGGATTTAGTATTATTATTAAACAGTTGAAATAATATTATGATTATTATTATTATTCGGATTAAAGTTATTATTATTATTAGGATTAGAATAATTAGTATTTTATTTTAGGTTAATATCATAAGTATATCAATTTTGGGTTATTAGGTTGACTGGATACTAGGCCCACTAGCAATAAAAAAAACCTAACCTAATTTGTAGATGATAAAAGGAACTTTTTTTCTAATCCTCGAAGAGGATTGGCCGCGGCAGGGGGCGAATTTTTTACATTAAGACCTTGTGAAAAGTCTGTAAAAAACCGTAAACAGAAGGGGAGATGGGGATGAAGCATTGACTCGATTGAGACCACACAAGGCATATAAACAGGTTCACCGAAGGACTCTGAATGTGTTGCCATAATCCCCGTCGTCCAGAACACCTGGAATCGCGTTCACTGTTGCCTCGGTTTAGACTTTTTTTTGCTATTTCAATTGTTACAATTTAAGCATTATGAATATGATTTGATACCGGATTTTAGTTCACAGGGACGTGTAGATTGTTTCCGGACACTTTAATTTGATTTTAAAGTGCAGCTTCTGAAGAACACCATTGTTAGGGATTAAAAGCTCTAAATTGGGATTTTTCCATAGAGGTGAAATTAGCCCGAATTAATGGTACCATCGTGTTCGGATGATAATTTACAATCGATTCATGTCTTTGGAATGTATTTATTTGTTGTCTTTTGTGAGATTCAAAATTACAGGGGTTATGGCAACATACATAAACCGTTGCCAAAGGTCTTCTATTTTTCAGGAAAAAACATGAAGGAGATGATACTGTGCGTGCTGATTTTTTTAAAAACAGCATTCACGTCGTTTGAACGTTTATGTACGATGTGTTTCTATTTGTTAACACCAAGCGAACGTGGAGCGGATGGTAAAGGCATATGTTTATCACAGTCCAAACGGGGGTTCGATCCCCGCAGGCAACATGTTATTTTTCTTTATTTTGCATTAACAAAGTCTGCAGATCCTAGGCGTATCATTCACCTGAAGACCACCGTACAACCTCCACCAGTAGCCTTTAGATCCAGTCAGTGGGAGATCCAACGCTCAAGAGGTTCACCTCTACCATGGACTTTCACAGGGCTGTTACACTGGATGATAGCCAGGTTTTCTATATTATTTTTTTTATTCTATTATTTATTTATTTAGATTAGATATTAAGTAATTGTAATTATTTAGTTATTTTATTTAATTAGGATTAAAAATTAAATTAGGATTAGGTTAATGACTAGGGTAGGATTTTTCTCGATTATTTCGATTATGTCGATTTAATTTATTTAATTATTTTTAACCATTATAAATCACAAAAATCCCTATAAAGGTGTAAGTATTAGGGTTCGCCCAATCCCATTGGCCACTTGGCCGAAATATTAGGATTTAATTTATTATTCGTTCCGACTAAATCTATTGGTCGCGATGGTTAATAATCGATTAATTTAATTAATCAAATCCTATAAATTAAAATAATAATTATTTTGCTAAATGGTTTTAACCATCTTATTGGTTATGATGATTAGCATATTTCCCCTTATCAACTCGTTATTATTTGTAATCGAATCTATCGATTATGAGGGGTAACGATAAATTAATAAATTAATAATTAAAATACTTTAATTTGCTAAAAGTGATAATCGAATCAATCGATTAGAATTGCCAGCAATCCCTTACTAATCTGTTAACCATGGTGATCGAATCTATTGATCATTGCGGTTAATAGTGCCATATCAAATCAGGGTTGTACGCCCAAAACACTTAAAATACATCAAATCACAAACCACGGATTTTCATCTCTTCAATTCTGCGATGTTCAAACTACGATAAGGTAATTCAAAATACCTTCGAACTTCGCATTTCAAAAACAATTTCAAATCAACTTCAAACCATTCAAATCAAACTCTAAGGGCGTACAACCCTTCCCCGAACTACGTTGACTCTGATTCTCCATAAGGAGATACGTAGGCACTTGGCAACAAGGCGAGTCCCCTTCCTCAAAATCTCAATTTTCCCCCTGTTCACTCCCTTAGCTATGAAACCTTGACAGTTAGCCATAAACCTTTATCTTTGAATGTTAGCCTTTAGGAAAGGGTTGAGGGTGCCTAACACCTTCCCTCGACCTGAATATAGTATCTTACCCCGATCTCTATACTGCGTAGGGTTTCCTATTCGCCCTTCAGAATAGGTGGCGACTCTCTAAGTTAAAATTTTAGGCAGGTTGCTACAGCTGGCGACTCTGCTGGGGACACACTTAATGGTGAATTACTATGCTCCTAAGGCTTAAGAGGGTTTAGGTTTAGGTTTGTGGCAAACGGTTTAGGTTTTTTTGGCGAAATTTTTAGGGTTTGGCAAATACGCCAAAAATTAGGGTTTATTTATCTTTGTAAATATCTATTTTTATTTTTTGTTATTCATTTATTTGTGAATATATATTTTTAAATATTTGCTGCTTTAATACATTGTCTAAATTATAAGCGGCTGGATTTCGAGGTTAGTTTTTAAATATTTAAATTTAAATTTATTTATTTATTTACTTATTATAAGGTTCATTTATTTATAGAAATTTAATTGAAATATTTATTTAAATGAATACTTTTATTTCTATTGCATCTGTTGGGTATATTATATTGTCTTTAAAACCTAAGTGTGGGAGTTAACTTTGAGACCAAAAGGGGACATGAATCGCCTTACGAGTCTCACTGATAACTCCACTCGGAGTGGGTTAGGTATTTGGAAAGGTCCGAAACAAAGCTTGACTTTGTGGAGGGCTGGACTGGATACTTAGCTGATCTCTCCGGGAACCTACCCCAAAAATTCGAACCTCATGGATAAAATGAGTTGTTCTAAAATCCGAAGAGACAAAAAGTCTCGGAGGCTACGAACGACCCCATGAGACCTTCTAGAACACTCCAAAAAAAAGGGTAGGCTCCCTAGAGCCGCTACGTCGAACCTATGAACCTAGGACTTTTGTGCTGTTGTGCTCTTTATGTGTTTGCAATTTATATACTTCGAATATCTATCCGTTCAATTTTGCAGGTATCCCTACGTGGTCCCTAGCCTGTAGGGACTCAAATTTCTAAAGATCATGTCTTTCCCACGAAGGACATCACCATCTATGCATCCCTTAGCCTGTATGGATTCTATTTTTATATCCTCGTATTCTTGCAAATACGTGTCCTTCCCACGAAGGACATCTTCGCTTACGCACGTCGATTGGCTTCTCGATAGCCATGAGACTAAGTGACTGTCATGAACAGTCACTCCGCGCCCGCATCTACGCACTCCCTAACCTGTAGGGATTTTACTTTTATATCCTTGTATTCTTGTAACTATGCGTCCTTCCCACGAAGGACATTTCCATTAACGCACGTCAATTGGCCTCTCGATGGCCATGCGATTCGGTGATTGTCGTGAACGGTCACCCCGTGCTTGCTACTACGTACTCCCTAGCATATAGGGATTTTCTGTTACATCCACGTGTTTTCACAATGACGCGTCCTTCCCCGAAGGATAACTTCACTAGCATGCGTTCGATTGGCCTCTCGATGGATATGAAATCTAGTGACTGTCCTGAACGGTCACTCCATGCTTATTCCCGCGCACCCTCTAACTTGTAGGGTTTGGATCTCCATTTACACATCACATCCCTAGCCTGTAGGGATTTCTCTTCGTCCATATCGTCCTTAGATAGGTTGTGTTCCGCATAGAGAACCTTCCCACGAGGGACAAATTCATTGGTACACGTTGATTGGCCTCTCGATGGCCATGAGATTTAGTGACTGTCTGGAACGGTCACTAGCCGCTATCTTCTGCATACTCTCGAATCCAAGGGATTTCCCTTAGCGTGTCATAACATTTATCCTGCAAAGATTCCAAGAGGGTCTAATGTCGCCTCTAAGGCTATCCCTAGGATCATATGTTACACGTCTGCATTGCATACATGGAGTTATAATACAAGGAGTCCCTCGCATACGCATGCATTTGCATTGACATACATTTGCATCTACATTTACATTTGCATCTTCACCCGTATCCACACTTACCGCGCTAGCCGATTTCCTGAGACTCGCAAAAAAAATCAAAGGATCGTAGACTATGGAGAAAGGAGGATAAATTGAGAATGACCTTAGTCTTACTAAGAAAAAAGAGGATGTCTGTCGCCATGCCAACCGCATGTCCATGCCTTGTCATAACAGGATTATGAATACGATAAAGGTTTTCATCGAGCAAGGATCAGTTCAACAAAGAGTTCCCTCATAGATACACTCAAGATGTATCTAGTCATAAAGGGGTTCATCTTAGAACATATCAAACTTTCAAGGACGCTCTACGATAACCTGGGGCAAGGGTCAGTCCAACTTGGGCAATACCCTAAGCAAAGATGCATAACTACGATGGGGGGAATTCGACATATGTCAGCCCCACACCAAGGAAAAAAGGGTCATAGGTGATACTATCCTTAGGAAAAGCAAAAGAGGTTCAGTCAAAGGAAACTCATGAAGTTCCGATACAACGAAAACCCACCGCTAACGATTTATTCCCGCCAGGTTTGACATGTCCAAAGAAAATTCGAGGTTGCCCTCACTTCTACAAGTTTAAGAATCTAAGGAGGGAAACAAGGTCAGTGGATCTACAAAGGAGATTATCCCTAGGATCAATAGGTGTTTACCGTGCTCACAATTTCAACCCTTACGACCACTAAGTGTTACTCAAGATAAAAGTTGTACCTTCGGATTAGTAATTCTAATGGGACAACCATGCAGGTTTTGGAGTCAATTCATTCACTCACTACCATGACTTTCCAGTCACACACTTCTATTTTTAGGGTTATTAACAAACTTGAGGGAGAATGACGAATACAAAAACTAAGTCCAGCTAAATATATGCTTTCAAGGTAAGACCGAGCTGAGGATGTACAGGCATTGTTTCCATTCCCAAACAGTGGAGATATAAGGATGTTAATCCCTCGTTACCCCCTCGAGCCCGGAGTTGGAGTTTGTTTCTACTTTTCAAAAGAACCTTGATTTTAACCAGGGGCAGGGTAGATGTCAACTAATTTAATGATGTATTTTGGTTGCCAAGAGAATCAGTCAATCCAAGCATAAGGTTCAAGCATATCTTCTTCCCCGCATTCATCCAAGATTGAGGAAGCAATGGAGGTAACATTTACAACACCTTCTTCCCCATTACATCATTCAAGATCGAGGAAGTATCAAAGGCGAAGCTTACAAATCAAAATCAACATAGCAGTCACAACATGCAATATCCAAGAATCAATCTCAAAAGGAGCTTTCAAGAATAAAAAACGCCCGCTAAGTCAAAATGAAAATTCCATAAAAGGAAACAAAAAGACTTAGGCAAAATTGGGGCATCCCGATGGGTCAAATTCAAAAGAATTAGCTCATGCAAAAATAAGGGATAAAAACAAAGGCGAAATACAAAGGATAATCTTGTGACTGCTAAACCATCAAAGCTTCACATCAATGCTTGGATCTTTACAACATATGTCATCAAAGTTTGGATCTCTATTAAGGCTTCTGCTCAACATCGAAACTGAAACGATTCTCTTGCAAATAAAGCACATCCATTGGATTAGTAGAATTTTTAGGATCTGGAGAACATCAAGGAGAAAGGGGTGGGATAAATAAAATTTTGAGCCTTATATCCATTGTTTCTTAAAACATGAACCAGACCAAGTTACAACATTTAAAAGTCCTAATTGAGGCAAGGTTAACCATGAAAGCATGTTAAGCAGGATTCGTTATACTGACTCCTATGTTTGTTAAAACTATCTCTAACCAATGTGCTTCTTCAAGCATTCTTTCCAAAACCATCCAGTCCTAATTCATAACGGACTTCGATTTCAAAACTTGCATACGCATTCCATTAGGAGCTACTTCTCAAAAGGTACAACACCATCTACGAGTATACACTTAGCATCGAGGAAATCTCGAAATTGGTTTAATCAAAGGTGATCATTTCTAATAAAGACCCTGGAGTCGGGGGAACCACATCCAGAGGGTTCTCCTAAACAGGGGCAAAAATTTCAAGGAGCACAGGGGCATACAATCGAACATCCTATTAACTAGGGGCAGTCTTCCTAAGGTTCAATCGACTTGGGGCACATCCCGAAGCAATCTCAAACAGGGGCATGTCAAACATGGGAAGAATTCAAATTCAGAAGGATAACACACTATGGATGGTCCTCCATATCATGGAAACCAAGGGCACACCCTTTAATCTAAATGGCAAAGCATCCGACGAGGCTATTTCCTGGGGCACTTCCCTCATAAGCATATTTTTCCATGAAAATATTGGGGCAAGGCGCACAACAAAAGGAAAAAGGCGTTCTCGCACCTTACAACATCGAACAAATCTTTCTCCTAACTACGATCTTCAAAGTTCAAACAAAACAGGTATTGGGAAATCGCGCTAGCATCACACCCCACCTTATCCAACAACCTTACAACATTAGCAAAATATACACGCTTTGGTTATTAACAACCTGTCATTGGAGCATCATACAAATACATATAAATCATGCATTTACACGCATTGGTTGATACATTACACCACACCTTTTCGGGCAATCTTCTTTAAGACAAATTTCTATCTACTCTAAGAGCCTTTACAGATGGTTTTCTCTAGGACAAATTGCTACCATTTCGATAAATCATTTCAGATAGTCTTCTTTAAGACAAACATTCACTTCCATTCCAAAAAGACCTTTTCAGGTAATCTTACAGAAGACATTACTTCGTTCCACTCATTACGTCAACCAAACATACGCATAAGCATAAGCATACATAAACATTACAAAGCCAGCATAAGCATAGTCAGGGTAGGTGCAAGCATGGAGTAAACAAGTACAAGGGGTTTAAGGATATAAAATCTCGGGATTGCATCAGTATACAAACATGCATACATACGCATTAGCATATGCATATCATCTAGTGCATTTACACATCACAAAAAGTCCAATTTCTATTGGCAGTCCAAACCATCATTAAACCCAGTTCCCGTCTGGTAATCAGTTCCCGTCCCACTGTTACATCAAAATTCAAATCATACTACAAAAGCCTAGTTTCCAACCCTCATGTTGTGATTGGTGTATTTTCTCCGACCCTCGAGTCGTGAGTCTCCGAACAGGTTTTCCATGCAGGTGAACTTGCTAGAACTATAGCAAGCAATCCTATTGGAGTCCACAAACTGCGAGTAGCTTACCAGAACTATGGTAAGTGAGAGATACAAACTGCGAATAGCTTATCAGCACTATGGTAAGTGAGAGATATAAACTGCGAGTAGCTTACCAGAACTATGGTAAGTGAGAGATACAAACTGCGAGTAGCTTACCAGCACTATGGTAAGTGAGAGATATAAACTGCGAGTAGCTTACCAGCACTATGGTAAGTGAGAGATATAAACTGCGAGTAGCTTACCAGCACTATGGTAAGTGAGAGATACAAACCGCGAGTAGCTTACCAGCACTATGGTAAGTGAGAGATATAAACTGCGAGTAGCTTACCAGCACTATGGTAAGTGAGAGATACAAACCGCGAGTAGCTTACCAGCACTATGGTAAGTGAGAGATATAAACTGCGAGTAGCTTACCAGCACTATGGTAAGTGAGAGATACAAACCGCGAGTAGCTTACCAGCACTATGGTAAGTGAGAGATATAAACTGCGAGTAGCTTACCAGCACTATGGTAAGTGAGAGATACAAACCGCGAGTAGCTTATCAGCACTATGGTAAGTGAGAGATACAAACTGCGACGTAGCTTGCCAGAACTATGGTAAGTGAGAAGTTCACAAACTGAGAGTAGCTTGCCAGAACTATGGTAAGTGAGAAGTTCACAAACAGCGAGTAGCTTACCAGAACTATGGTAAGTGAGAAGTTCACAAACTGCGAGTAGCTTACCAGCACTATGGTAAGTGAGAGGTTCACAAACTGCGAGTAGCTTACCAGCACTATGGTAAGTGAGAGGTTCACAAACTGCGAGTATCTTACCAGCACTATGGTAAGTGAGGGGTTCACAAATTACGAAGACTTACTAGAACTATAGTAAGTAGGGGTTCACAAACTGCGGAGGCTTGCTGACCATAGCAAGCCAATTACACAACCAACAGAAGGTCTTCGCTATTCCTTTTCAGGAGCCTTTTCAGGCAGTCTTCTTCAAAGCGTATTCCATCCTTTCTAGGAGCTTTTTCAGGCACACAAGATTTTTAAACCGTTCTTCAATTGGGTTTATCACGTTAGTCCCTCGGCAGTGATATCTTCCAAAACATCATCAACAAACAATCAAAGGTGCTATCTTTCTTTTCAGAATTACTAACATACTTCGATTAACGTAACTAACAATCATGCATCATTTCAACTAACTGACCTCGTTCATACATTACGCATATACATACATGGCTCTCATTTATTTTGAGAAGCGCACTGCATCATGCATCATGCATCATAAACATTGCATAAAAACAAGGCTGCCTTTTCAGGCCACGCTACGATTAAAATACGTAGCTCTTGAAAAAAAGAGCATCTGCTCCAAAAAAAGAAAGAAAGAATGGTATCTACCTTGGGTGACATCTGTAAGCCCATCTCCTACAGAATTTTTTCCCATGCAAATTTCAGGGCATTTCAGTGTCCAATCATCTTCTACCTTTAGATCATGATAGGCAGACGTGCCTATCTAATTCTTCAGGTTTAAGAAGATTGAACAGGGGCAGCTGTCATACCCCAAAATTTGCCCGATGAAAATCTACGTCTATTAATTCATCAGTGGTATTAAAATAAGGGTCATGGGGTTTAACATCTCTATTGTTAAACTCATTCTCTTATAAACCGTTTTGAGTTAAAGCAGAGGTGTAATCAACAGGTATTTGGGCCCAACCAGTTGGCCCAATTTATCCGTAGAAGGTTTGTTTTCTTTTATAATAATTAATCAATATTTATTTTATTGTTATAATTTTATTAAAACCATTATTATTTATTAATATTAGGATTTAGTATTATTATTAAACAGTTGAAATAATATTATGATTATTATTATTATTCGGATTAAAGTTATTATTATTATTAGGATTAGAATAATTAGTATTTTATTTTAGGTTAATATCATAAGTATATCAATTTTGGGTTATTAGGTTGACTGGATACTAGGCCCACTAGCAATAAAAAAAACCTAACCTAATTTGTAGATGATAAAAGGAACTTTTTTTCTAATCCTCGAAGAGGATTGGCCGCGGCAGGGGGCGAATTTTTTACATTAAGACCTTGTGAAAAGTCTGTAAAAAACCGTAAACAGAAGGGGAGATGGGGATGAAGCATTGACTCGATTGAGACCACACAAGGCATATAAACAGGTTCACCGAAGGACTCTGAATGTGTTGCCATAATCCCCGTCGTCCAGAACACCTGGAATCGCGTTCACCGTTGCCTCGGTTTAGACTTTTTTTTGCTATTTCAATTGTTACAATTTAAGCATTATGAATATGATTTGATACCGGATTTTAGTTCACAGGGACGTGTAGATTGTTTCCGGACACTTTAATTTGATTTTAAAGTGCAGCTTCTGAAGAACACCATTGTTAGGGATTAAAAGCTCTAAATTGGGATTTTTCCATAGAGGTGAAATTAGCCCGAATTAATGGTACCATCGTGTTCGGATGATAATTTACAATCGATTCATGTCTTTGGAATGTATTTATTTGTTGTCTTTTGTGAGATTCAAAATTACAGGGGTTATGGCAACATACATAAACCGTTGCCAAAGGTCTTCTATTTTTCAGGAAAAAACATGAAGGAGATGATACTGTGCGTGCTGATTTTTTTAAAAACAGCATTCACGTCGTTTGAACGTTTATGTACGATGTGTTTCTATTTGTTAACACCAAGCGAACGTGGAGCGGATGGTAAAGGCATATGTTTATCACAGTCCAAACGGGGGTTCGATCCCCGCAGGCAACATGTTATTTTTCTTTATTTTGCATTAACAAAGTCTGCAGATCCTAGGCGTATCATTCACCTGAAGACCACCGTACAACCTCCACCAGTAGCCTTTAGATCCAGTCAGTGGGAGATCCAACGCTCAAGAGGTTCACCTCTACCATGGACTTTCACAGGGCTGTTACACTGGATGATAGCCAGGTTTTCTATATTATTTTTTTTATTCTATTATTTATTTATTTAGATTAGATATTAAGTAATTGTAATTATTTAGTTATTTTATTTAATTAGGATTAAAAATTAAATTAGGATTAGGTTAATGACTAGGGTAGGATTTTTCTCGATTATTTCGATTATGTCGATTTAATTTATTTAATTATTTTTAACCATTATAAATCACAAAAATCCCTATAAAGGTGTAAGTATTAGGGTTCGCCCAATCCCATTGGCCACTTGGCCGAAATATTAGGATTTAATTTATTATTCGTTCCGACTAAATCTATTGGTCGCGATGGTTAATAATCGATTAATTTAATTAATCAAATCCTATAAATTAAAATAATAATTATTTTGCTAAATGGTTTTAACCATCTTATTGGTTATGATGATTAGCATATTTCCCCTTATCAACTCGTTATTATTTGTAATCGAATCTATCGATTATGAGGGGTAACGATAAATTAATAAATTAATAATTAAAATACTTTAATTTGCTAAAAGTGATAATCGAATCAATCGATTAGAATTGCCAGCAATCCCTTACTAATCTGTTAACCATGGTGATCGAATCTATTGATCATTGCGGTTAATAGTGCCATATCAAATCAGGGTTGTACGCCCAAAACACTTAAAATACATCAAATCACAAACCACGGATTTTCATCTCTTCAATTCTGCGATGTTCAAACTACGATAAGGTAATTCAAAATACCTTCGAACTTCGCATTTCAAAAACAATTTCAAATCAACTTCAAACCATTCAAATCAAACTCTAAGGGCGTACAACCCTTCCCCGAACTACGTTGACTCTGATTCTCCATAAGGAGATACGTAGGCACTTGGCAACAAGGCGAGTCCCCTTCCTCAAAATCTCAATTTTCCCCCTGTTCACTCCCTTTGCTATGAAACCTTGACAGTTAGCCATAAACCTTTATCTTTGAATGTTAGCCTTTAGGAAAGGGTTGAGGGTGCCTAACACCTTCCCTCGACCTGAATATAGTATCTTACCCCGATCTCTATACTGCGTAGGGTTTCCTATTCGCCCTTCAGAATAGGTGGCGACTCTCTAAGTTAAAATTTTAGGCAGGTTGCTACAGGATGATATTAGATATTGTGATTATATGTGTCTAATTGCTGTTTGGATTGAGTTTTGGGTGGTGGGTGTGTGATTTCGCAGTTCTGTGTTTGCTGTTATTTTTCCGCAGAATCGCACGCCCGCTAAGTGGATGCTGTTTGTTTTTGAAAAATTAATTGAGCTCGCTAAGCGGAGCCAATCTGCTAAGCGGAGCTTAGATTTCATTTCGCTTATGTTTTTAGTTTGTAGGAGCGCGCTTCAAGCTGGGTTATTGAATTGGAGTTTCCATAAGCGCGCTGGAGGGTCGCTAAAACTTTTTGTAACTTTGAAATGATATATCTTTTGATCCGTAACCCCTTTTTAAGTGTCGTTTGGACCTCCGCGAAGCTCTAATTGATTTATTTTTAATGGATATGACTTAAAAACCTTTGGATATCTTTTGAAAACCTTTTTGATCCTTTCCTTGAATTGTATGTTGTCGATTTAATGATGTTTTGTGAAGTACTATGTGATTTATGTTTGTAGTGCCGTAATGACGTGATTGAGATGCAGTGAATTACTATGATGGTAATGATACAGTTATTGCCATAGAACCTTGGAATTGAGTTGGTGTTGTTTTAGACGATGTATGACATGTTGCTCATGTTATTTATGTTGCTTATGTTGTTTAAGTTGTGTTTGTGGATGTGTATCATTTGAGTCACATCCATTGCATTGTTTGAGACGACCTTAATGGCAAATGTTTGAGACGGCCTTAATGGAAAATGTTTGAGATGGCCCAATGGCAATTGTTTGAGACGGGAGTTTTACTCCAACGCTACCGCATGCATTTTCATAAGTTGAGTCGCATATTGAGTCGCATTCTGAATGTTTATGAGTATGACGTGAATGTTGTGATATGTTGATGATGGAGCTACGCTATCGGATATGTTATTGTAAATGGGATAATATCATTGTTGTTTACTATGCAATTTGTTGTAAAATGTGATGTGATGAGAAGTGGTGATATATGTATGATCTTTACCATGCCTTGGATATTATCATACATTTATTTATAATGAATGATATCTCATCCCTTCTGTTTGAATGTTACCCTCTGTTGGTAATGTGCAGGTAATGACTTGAAGTAGCCGCTTACCCATTATCTCGAGTCGGTGTGTCAATGCTCTGATTCGTATCACTCGGGGGGATGTTTGCGATACTTGCTTGTGTCATGTTGATTATCTTTTGTTGGATTTTGTTATTATGCCTGATTGAGACATATTGGATATGTTGTGCCATGTTGGCTTGGATGTTATAATTTGGATTATGTCGATATTGAATTCCACTGCGATATTATGAGGTTGTTTAAAGTTGATGAGATTAAATGACTATTGAGTTATGAATTCCTTCATTATTAAGTGTTATGTATCAATATAGATATGAGCTTGTATGATGTTTTGTTTAAGTTGAAAATGTGATGCCTCAAATGTGTTGCCTGTATTGAGATTTTTGTATTCTGATTTTCCTTATGAATCGCGGGGTAGATTTGGGGTGTTACATTAGTGGTATCAGAGCAGGTCTGTCCGTCCGACCAAGTGTCGAGTCGTAGCGTAGTCTGACAATTGTGTATTATTATTTTGTGCTGATTGCTTTTGTGTTGCAGTGAAGAGTTAAGATGGCTGGAAGGAATGATGCTGCGATTGCTGCTGCTTTGGAAGCGATGGCTCAAGCTTTGGAACATCAGCCCAATGTTGGTGAGAATGCTGCATCTCGCAATTTGGCTTCAAAAGGGAGAATCCACTTGTTTTCAAGGGCACTCATGATCCTGGTGGCGCATTGACATGGCTAAAGGAGATTGAGAGAATCTTCCGTGTGATGGATTGCACTCCAGATCAGAAGGTTCGGTATAGAACTCATATGCTAGCAACCGAGGCTGATGACTGGTGGCTAGAGACTCTTCAGAGATTGGAGGCTAGTGGTGAGGAGATCACTTGGGTTGTGTTCCGTAGGGAGTTCTTGAGGAAGTACTTTCCTGAGGATGTCCGTGGCAAGAAGGAAATCAAATTCCTTGAGTTGAGGTAAGGGAATAAGTCGGTTGTGGAGTATGCTTCTAAGTTTGGTGAGTTGGATAAGTTTTACCAAACTATGATGGACCAACTGGAAAATTTTCTAAGTGCATCAAGTTTGAAAACGGATTGCGCCCAGAAATCAAAAAGGCGGTTAGTTACCAGAAGATTCGTGTCTTTGCTGATTTGGTTGATAGTTGTCGGATTTATGAGGAGGACAACAATGCTCATTATCGGGTTATTAATGAGAAGAGGGGCAAGAGTCAACAAGGCCGTCGCAAGCCTTATGATACTCCAGTTGACAAGGGTAAGCAGAAAGCTAGTGAGGGCAAGAGAGCTAGTGGAGGATATGCTCCTGCTGGTATTGTGTGCTTCAAGTGTGGCAAGGTTGGTCACAAGAGCACTGTGTGTACTGTTGACGTGACGAGGTGTTTTTGTTGTGGGAAGTTTGGACATGTGGCGTCTGAATGCCAACATAAGCAGATGGTGTGTTTCAAGTGTGGTGAAGAGGGACATATTGGAAGCAAGTTTCAGAAGCCCAAGAAGGAGCAAGCTAGTGGAAAGGTGTTCGCCTTGTCGGGAACTCAGACCACTAGTGAGGATGCACTCACTAGAGGTACATGTTTCATTAATAGCATTCCTTTGATTACTATTATTGATACTGGTGCAACTCATTGCTTTATCTCTACTGATTATGCTGAAAGATTGGATCTTGTTTTGTCTGCTATGAACAGAGAGATGGTTGTCGATACTCCAGTTAAGGGATCGGTAACTACTTCTCTTGTGTGTTTAAAATGTCCCGTGTCGATTTTCGACAGAGACTTTGTTGTTGATTTCGTTTACTTGCCGTTGAGAGGTTTGGATGTGATCTTGGGTATGAACTGGTTAGAGCATAACCATGTTCATATTAATTGCTATGACAAGTCTGTGAGGTTTTCTACTCCTGAAGAGGAAAGTGTTGAGTTGTTGTCGGCTATATAGTTTCGCATGATGATGAAAGAGGAAGTTCAAGTGTTTGCTTTGGTTGCATCGATATCTGTTGAGAATCAAGCGATAATAGAAGAGTTAAAGGTGGTGCGATAATTTCCTGAAGTTTTCCCTGGTGAAATCCCTGATGTACCACCTAAGAGAGAAGTCGAGTTCTCTATTGATCTTGTACCTGGTACTAGACCCGTGTCTATGGCACCGTACGGAATGTCCACATCAGAGTTGTCAAAATTGAAGAAGCAATTAGAAGAATTGCTTGAGAAGAAGTTTGTGAGGCCTAGTGTGTCCCAGTGGGGAGCCTGAGTGTTGTTAGTCAATAAGAAGGATGGAAGTATGAGACTTTGTATTGATTATCGTCAATTGAATAAGGTGACAATAAAGAACAAGTATCCACTTCCAAGAATTGATGATTTGATGGATCAATTGGTTGGTGCTCGTGTGTTTAGCAAGATAGATTTGAGGCCGGGTTATCATCAGATTAAGGTAAAAGATGAGGATATGCAGAAGAAGGCTTTCAGAACACATTATGGACATTATGAGTATTCTGTGATGCCCTTCGGTGTTACTAATGCGCCGGGAGTATTTATGGAGTACATGAACCGTATTTTTCATGAATATCTGGATCGTTTTGTGGTGGTGTTCATTGATGATATTTTGATTTATTCTAAATCAGAATCAGATCATGCTGAAAATTTGAAGTTGGTATTGCAAGTCTTAAAAGAGAAGAAGCTGTATGCGGAGTTGTCCAAGTGTGAATTCTGGTTGAAAGAAGTTAGTTTTCTTGGTCATGTTATTTTTGGTGATGGCATTGTTGTGGATCCGTCTAAAGTTGATGCCGTGTTGAGATGGGAAACTCCTAAGTCGACTACCGAGATTAGAAGCTTTTTGGGATTACGTGGTTACTATAGAAGGTTCATTGAAGGATTTTCTAAGTTGGCACTTCCGTTGACGAAGTTGACATGCAAGGGTAAGGCTTTTGTGTGGGATCTTCAATGTGAAGAGAGTTTTTCCGAGTTGAAGAAGAGATTGACGTCGGCATCGATTTTGATATTGCATAATCTGGAAGAATCTTTTGTGGTTTATTGTGATGCTTCTAAGATGGGTTTAGGAGGTGTACTCATGCAAAACGATAAGATTGTTGCTTATGCATCGAGGAAGTTGAGAGTTCATGAGAAGAACTATCCTACGCATGATTTGGAACTCGCTGTTGTGGTGTTTGTATTGAAGATTTGGAGGCATTATCTCTATGGTTCTAGATTTGAAGTGTTTAGAGACCATAAGAGTTTGAAGTATTTGTTTGATCAGAAGGAATTGAATATGAGGCAATGAAGGTGGTTAAAGTTGTTGAAAGACTATGATTTCGGTTTGAATTATCATCCAGGGAAAGCTAATGTTGTGGCCGATGCTTTGAGTCGAAAGACTTTGCATATGTCGGCAATGATGGTTAAGGAGTTGGCATTGATTGAGCAATTCAGAGATATGAGTTTGGTATGTGAAGTGACACCTAAGAGTGTTATATTGGGTATGTTGAAGATTAACAATGATTTTCTGGATAGTATTAGAGAAGCTCAGAAGTTGGATGTGAAAATGGTAAATTCGATGGTTGGAATCAATTAAGTTGAGAATAGTGATTTTAAGTTGGATACGCATGGTGTATTGAGATTTTGTAATCGGATTTGTATTCTTGATGATGTGGATCTTAAGAGAGCGATTCTTGAAGAAGGTCACAGAAGTAATTTGAGTATTCATCCAGGAGCTACAAAGATGTATCAAGATTTGAAGAATTTGCTTTGGTAGCCTGGAATGAAGCGTGACATAGCTCAGTTTGTGTATGCATGTTGTCTTGGATGTTATAATTTGGATTATGTTGATATTGAATTCCGCTGTGATATTATGAAGTTGTTTAAAGTTGATGAGATTGAATGACTATTGAGTTATGAGTTCCTCCGTTATTAAGTGTTATGTATCAATATAGATATGAGCTTGTATGATGTTTTGTTTAAGTTGAAAATGTGATGCCTCAAATGTTTTTCATGTATTGATATTTTTGTACTCAGTTTTCCTTATGAATCGCGGGGTAGATTTGGGGTGTTACACTAGTCGCTTTTCTCGTATTGAATTCAGAACAAATTTACTTTTTGCAAAATAACTCAAAACCCCCAAACATTTACTTTTTAATTCGCACAACCGTAGTTTTGTTAAATAGCAATCCTTGGGGATACGATTTTTATTACTTTAACATTATCGATACACTTGCCAAAAAATCATCACTAATCTCATAACCAAACAAAGCTTTTACATTAGGCTGGGCTCAGGAACAAATAGAGATTTTACCTGACTAATCCAAGAAACATTAAAGAGTTTTTCACAAGTTTAGCTTGGAACCAAATAGAGATTTTACTTGGCTAATCGCACAAATATAGTTCACTCTTAAAGCACTAAGGAAACCTTGTGAAGAATTAGAAAAATATGAAGTAAGAAAGAGTAGAAGTGAGAAAGAATAACTATATTTTTAATTTCTAGTGTGTTTAGAAAGGAGGTGAAACCTTCTATTTATAGGAGAAAAGTTTAGCTCAAAAAGGAAAAAGATCCATGAGCCTTTTAATGAGTTAATTAATTCGGTACTATGGTTAATCGATTAAAAGCTTCAAAAAAAGACAACCCTAATCCCAAAATGAAACCCCTACAATGTTTATGTGTCTTAATAAATACTGAGTATTTCTAACCAATTGAGGAGTCTTTTATCCTGCTCTAATAGATTGAACTAAGTTCATACCAATTAGGCAGTCTACAAATGCTTCATAAATGATTAGGAATATTCTTAGTCAATTCCACCTGCAACTTGATAGTTCTTCTATAGGTTTTAAGGTGTTTTAGCAAATTCAGAGAGGTTTAAAAATATTTTCAAGTTAGTGTGTGAGTTATCTTAGTAATTTGAAAATTACCATTATACCTTTACAATTAATTGATCACTTAGACACAAGATCAGACGAGCTTTCACACTTTCTCTATTAGACTTTGAAGTTTTGAAGTTTCAAGATCTCGTGCATGATTCATCATTGATTCAACACTTCATATGAGAATTGATTCTTCTAATTGACGAGACTTGATATAGCTTCTTCGATAAACATCATCTTCAGAGGTTGCTTGATCAGATATCACCAACGAGTTTACTGAATGTTGTTTGACCTCGGGCGTTGTTCTTATTGAATTTGACTTTACATCTTGATCTCACATAAGCATCTTGATAAAACATCTCGATCATTGATTCTTCTTGACAAATAAAGACTTCACATCATGTTGTCATAATAAAAAACACCGTAAATATCTGGCTGTTGTAAATAATTGTATCTACAAAATCATAGTCAGTCATATATGATTCGTGAAGTATTAATAATCACGTAAGAGTTGCATAAATATTTCTTTGATAAGTTAAAGTAAATATTTGAGTTGACAATTTATTTTATTTTTCTCAAAATTAATGTTTTTAACATGATCTTTCAAGAGTTGTTAGTTAGTGTCTGCAAGGAGTAAGGTTGTTCATGGTACATTTTGTGAGAAAAACTGAACAGAACTGAACCTAATCATAGTAAAAATTTACTCGAATTGAACAAAACTGTTTCAATTTACTAAGAACCAAACTGAATCAAAATTATTGGTTTAGTATACCGTTTCAAAATTTCGAACCGTACCAAACCGTTAGAAAACAATTTTTTCAAAACCGAACTGTTTATCAAAGAACTGATCCGTTAAGCTATTTTTTAGTTTTTTTTATTTAAAATTAACTTGTTTTAAACATTTTTCAATTTCAATTTTGGTTTGGTTCGAATTTAGTTTCAGTTCGGTTAGGTTTCAGTTACAGTTCGATTCTAAAACTGTTTATATATAATGGTTTGGTTCAATAACCAAATATAATTGTTTAATTATTTTAACTTCAATTCGATTCAATTCGCCAGTTCGATAACAAACCCTAACAATTAGCATCAAATTATGGGTCATGAAAGATACCACCAGATTTGGGATGGATATGTTTCAAACAACTATTATGTTTATCTTGTTTTACCTCTTTCAGGATGTGGGCCCATGCTCTCTTCTCGAATCTCAGATTCCATTCACGGGTCGTTTTTATGTGTCAGAAATTCAAAGTCTTATATGCTTGCATGGTGAAGACTATAATAAGATAACAAATTTTGGAATTATATGCAGACAAATTAAGATCAACAATTTGTAAAATTACCAAAAGGATCTTAAGAACTAACAAGTATAACAAGAAATTTATAACAAAAAAATTGAGTTAGAAATACATAATATTTTAACTAAAAGTTTTTTTATTTCTTAAATAATATTATGAGTGAGAGTAATACTTATTCGGCCAAAAATTTAGACATAAAACTTCATCACAATTCACACACTTATATAAATCATAGAATAACTAATAAATAAAATAATATACTGTATCTTTTCAAAATAATTAAATCATATATATATATTTGTGTTTTCAAAAAATTATTATTTGTAATTGTAACTAAGTAAGTATTTTTCTATGTAATAATAAATTATTTTTCTGTCAAATTATCAAATGATTAGAATTTCATTTTTTTTACATAAGAATTTAAAAATAAATTAAAAAAAATATTGTGAATTCGAATTTGTGCATCTATATCTAAATTAATTAATTTTAAAATTAATTTTAAAATAAGTTCCAAAATAAGTACACCTAATTTATTTTAAAGGAAGGATTTTAGTTTTAAATAAATACATATTCTTTTCAAAGTAGCATTATCTAAAAAAAACTATTAAATCGATTTTATTAATAATTATACCTTATTATATTTTTTAAATGATTTATATTTTATTATTCATAATTTTAATTAAAGTTATTATAAATTCTTTTTTATAAAAGAATGTTTGTTGGACCCATATGTTAGGTAGAGAAAGAGGATGTTTGTATTAGTTTTTCTCTCTACGTCAGATTTAGACTTTAAGAAGCTTTTATACTGAAACACTAAAAAATATTAAGAGTGTGTAAGGATGAAGTAATTGAAAATTTTAAAGAAATTTAAAATTCAAAGTAATTTAAATGATTCAATTGAAATTCATTCATTTTTAAATTATTTTTTTGATGGAATATTAAGATAATTCATTATTAGATTTTTAGGGTTATTTTTTTTAAAATTTAAATTTTTTGGACCAAATTAAAAAATTGAAAAGTAGGGACTAATTTGCAATTTTTGAAAATTTTAAGGACCAAATTGTAAATTTTAAAAATTATTAAGGACCAATTTGCAATTTTTTGAAAAGTTTTAGGGTCAATTATGTAATTTTGAAAAATATGAGGACCAATTTGCAAAATTTGAAGAAATAATAGTAACATGGAGGATGAGAGGAATTTCAAATTCTTTGGCTTTTGGTGTCATTTCAAAATGATTAAATTTAACTTAAGATAAAATACTCCATAAATTTCCATCATTTTAACAAATTTTCATTTTTGTATCCAAACAATGAATTTTGTGCAAATCATTTTAAATTCCCTCAAAACATTACATTACCCCATTAAAATGCTTCATCCAAACACACTCAAGTTTTATTTACAACTTAAAAAAAACTTAAAAAAAATTAAACATTTTAAGAGCGTCTTTATTATTTTATTTTATTTTTTTGAAATCTTTCTATCCGAACTAAGAGCGCCTTTATTTTTTTTTTTTGAGCAAAGCAAAACTAACTTCTTTCATTATTAATTAAAGATTCAATACAAAGAGGAACATTATAGATACGACTACGTCTAGCCCAAGAATTGGCCGCCTTTGCTAACGAATGAGCAACCATATTCGCTTGACGCTTAACAAAACCAACCTCAAAGTTTGGATAATTAGCTAAAAGCGACTGAATAAACTTAATAAGAGTAGAAAACTCCGACACTCCTGTGATATTGGAATGGATAGCTTGTACCACCCGAAGCGAGTCACTTTCGAAAGTAGCTTGGGTAATGTTCATAGATATAGCTTGTTGAATACCCTCTTTAAAAGCTATAGCTTCCGCTTCAATGATAGAAAGCGTCCCCGGATCCCACGCCACACCTGCACTTATAGATAAGCGTTGTAATGTTGTTTTACAAAATGACAAAAAATATCAATTTCAGAATCATTTTTATAAAAAATGCTATCAAATTTAATAACACTTCCAATAAAAATCACTATATTTTAGTGACACATGAGAGTGCTATTTGCCAAAAGTGTTCTCCGTCTTTTTTTCAAATATTTTCTTCTCAGCCTCGTTCGTGTTCATGATTTCAAAAATTCTAGAATAGAAAGAACGTCACATAGTTGCAGAAAAAATGGTCGAACCATAGTTATTATCTTGATTAAGTGGTTAGATCGAATATCTATAAATTTTTAATAATTTTTTTATACATTATTTCTTTTTATTTCCTTTTTATTTCCGTTGTTTGTTTATTTCTACTGGGCTCAAATTTGTTTTTCTATAGTGATTTTGTTATATTTATTTTGTTGTTAACTCTTTGCAAAATTATTTTAAACAATTGTTTCTACCAAATTCTTTTAAGTGGACATTATTGTTCAAAGCAACACAATTCACCTATATTATGTTTGAAGTCACTTGTCCAACAAGTAACATCAGAGTCTAACTCTTATTATAAGGCTAATTGTCTTATAAGGTAGAATGATGATCGTAAACACTTTTGTTTTTAACAAAGGACTTTTCATGAATACACATCCACCATTTGATGGTGAAAGATTTAACTTATGAAAAGTTGGAATGAATTTTTTAATCAAAGAAAACGATTTTGAAATGTGGAATTTTATAATGAATGGTTTGTTTTATTCCTACTTTTTGCTTTATTGATAAAGTAGTAAACAAACCTGACATGAGGAAAATAAGACTTGGTTTTAAAGCCAAAAATCTTTTGATAAGTGCCTTAAGTTCTAAGAAGTTCTTTTACGTTTTTAATTGTGATTTTACCAAGGAAGTGTGAGACACTCTTAAGATGATTAATAAAATTTCTCCAGAGATTAAACAAGAGAGATTGAATACACAAATCCAAGAAGTTGGGATACCAAATGAGTATATCAGTCGTTCTCATAGATGACACTCAACCATTGAAACCCTTAGAGGTTATGTTAGAAATTTTATATCTAACGATTATCTAAGAATTAAGATTTGGCATTAGAAATCTGATCCAATTCTCAATTCAAAAGATACTAATGTATTTGTACTGAATAAAAGAAGTGTAGAACAAATGATAGTTTGACTTAGACTTGGAATTGTTAATCTGATCCAAAATAAACTTTACCCAATGGATCATGCAGATCTTTCATTTCATCTGACTGAATTGAAAGTTGGCACTGTTAAGATGGTCCTTGAATAAGGATTTTGAGATCATCATGACGAAATAAGCTTCGTTGAAACATGGGGCACTAAAACACTCACTTCAATTCCTTTGAATTCCAGTCTAACATAAGATTTAAAATCAGCATGGGTAAACTCAATATACAACCTCTTCTATTGCGTAAGCAACACATTTGAAGGACCAATTCCATCTTCATAACCCATACTCTTCTAGAACGTGAATAAATTCTCCTTTAGCAACCTTTATTCGGGGTTCAGAGCATCTGATGGAAATTAATATTTTTTTGGAGCCTGGAAGAAGTGGTTTTGTGTCCAACCTTTTCAAAATCCATCCCCACATCTAGCCGGATATGAATTGGGAGCTAGAAGGGGAATGGTTATCTTCTTGAAGAATACATAAACTGGAATGGGCTTCTTGGCTCTAGGGGACAACCCAGAATTTATGATCTTTGAAATTCTTCCAAGTATCAATATACGCATCAAACACCTTCTTTGGTTAACAACGCGAGAGCAACCATTCCCTGCTCTTCCCTAGCGGAGGTATGTGTTATGTTGAAGAATAACTTTAGAGTCTGTACTTCACATCAGTACTCACACAAGTAATGAAGTAACTTCACGAAAGTCCAAACTATTAGATGTAGTCGTGAGGGAGAGATTCTCGAGTGATTGTGTAACTCGGTGGGAGAACTGACTTTATTATTCGCAAGCAATGTTGCGGTGTGCATGAGTCGCCACCGACTTTTATTTTGTCCAATTTATGGAAAGGTATAAAAGTACAGGAAAGACCTTTTTTAAGAAAAGACTTGAGTTCGGGGGGTAAGTTATGAAAAGGGAAGGTGTTAGCACCATTTTCATCCGTAGCTATCTACGGGCTCTTAGTTTGCTTAGCTCGTTTGTTTTGTTTGAAAGGCTTGAAAAAGCATAGTGTGTGTGTGTGTGTTTTAAAAAAAAAACAGTTTGATTTTGAAAATGTCTGAAGAGACAATGCTGAAAAACGGGGTGTGGAAAGTATTTTTATGTTAAGCAAGCAAACTAAAGGCTACTTACCCTATGTTTGGTCTTTCCTATACTTTCTACTTTCATTTAAGGGATAAGACTAACCATACCATTTGTGGGTAGGTAGTCTTATCTATTGGACGTGTACGGGACATCGAAGGGTCATCTGTGGTTGTTTGAAGGCAACAGGATAGAGGTACCTTTAGCAAATTCGAAGGGGCAATCATCTTTCGTAGGCAACAAATCGAGGGACTAGATCATGTATTCGTAGGAAACAATTCGAGGGTCATCGAGGGACCATGATTTTTGATGATTTTAATCGAGAGACGTTTGCTATTGGGTACCTTTATATTCAAGGGACACGATCTTTATTCGTAAGGAAACCAAGAGGGGCGTACTCTATGGGTGAGTGTGTGAACAAGAGTGTGTTAGATTCAGATATCTTATTCTTGCAATTAGCGAGCTAATGATTGATTTTACCTTTTATCATACAATCATAAACCATACATCTAAACATATAATAATAGCAGTTATAACATGCATAAAGTAAATGCGGAAAAGTACATCTACGCTATTACAAAAAATGTCCTTGCAACCTATACATCAATTTCTAGAATTTTAAACGATAAGTAAACATGCATGCGACAATCACAGAGAGTTTCGAGAGGGAGAAAAAGAATCGAGAGGAAGGATGAACTTAGGGTTAGAATTAAATAAAAACCTATTTTAACCTAATTACTAATTTATTATATAATTAAATTCTAATCTAGTTAGTTATAATTCTATACGAATAAAATTAGTCGATTTAAAAACTATGTCTAATTATTAATCCTAATCATTAAATTATTTAAAAGATTAAAAAAAGGTTAATTGATTCTAAAAAAAAAAACTAATTGTTTTTGATATTTTTTATGATAAAAGTAGTTAACAAAATCCATTAAACTAAATTGAGGAAAACTAATTATGTGACAAAAAGGTTAATTGACTAAAAAAACCTAATATTAATTGTGCCGTTAATTAGAATTGAGTTAGGATTATTTAATAGTTAATAAAAAAGGAGTAAAAAAATCTTTAAAAAAAAAGTAGGATGCAGGGTTTGAACCGCTGCTCCTATAGTGAACAAACTCAGTCTGTTACCATCTGCGCCACCTGCAAATTCATGTTAATTGGATGCGTTAATAAAAACAAAAAGGAAAATGTGTGGGGAATGGTAAAGTCAAAGAGGCAGTCAGACAGGGGCCCAGCGCTGTTTGAGTGAACAAATAGAGATAGAGAGAGGGACGAGTTTTGTTGACCGTCCAATAAGATGCAGCGGACGCGCCATGCCTACAAGTCAAAAAGTCAGTGTTCCACGTCATCGTCCCCTTCCTCCAGCCCTGCGGATTTTGCTGCGGATTCAGCCATGGATTTACCTGCGGATTTTCCTTCCTATTCTAAAAAAATCAAAACTCAACAAAACGATGTTAGCCAAACAACATGAGTACCCAAATCCACGTAAAAACACCCCCTGAGTTCATTGATGAGGTCGGTTTGGCCTGGTACGTCTACAAATACGAAAACGAAGAGCTTCCTCATCTATGCCCTAATAATGATGGTTTTGATTCTTGGTGTTAAGGCTTAATTTCGATGGCTTTAACCTGTCCTAAATGATACCAAAAACTCATACAAGTCGTTAGATTCAAAGCAAACACGTCAAAAACATAGCAAACCAAAATTTAAGAATGGCATGAAAAAAATTTGAACAATATGCGAGCGCTTTACGTGTTATGGACCCTCAATGATGGTGTATTCATACTCTATGCTACCTTGAGAGATGATTGGATGGACTGTCTGGACTTGAGAGGGGCTGCCACAAAGAAACACAATTTGCACTTTTTTTGATTTTTTTTTCGTGAGGCTTGGAGGTCTCTTGGAGGCTAGGGTTCGTGTCTTTGGCATCTGAATGTGTAGTACTTATAGAGAGCAAGAGATTTGATCAAGAATTATGGGAGAATATATTACTTTGAATGGAAAAATATATCTTTGTAAAATTTTGTCAAGTCTTTCCAAAAGTGATCTTTTCTTGTCCTTGAAGCATGTGCACGAATTTGGCATGTATTATGGGTTATCTTGGACCTCAAGACAAGTGAAAACAAAGCCCATATGCATTTGTAACTTACTTTTGCATTTTATTTAATTTAAATTGAATTTAAATGGAAATAATTCCAAAATAAATTAAATAAATGGCAAGGAGGCGTGCTCTTGGACTTGGAGATCAGGGATGGGCTTAGGAATAAGTTTAGATCAAAATAACTTAGGCCCATTTGGAAGAATATCAAATTTGACAAGTATTTTTTTCTTCATGCACCTCTTCAAAAATGCTCAACTTGTGCAATTTGTATCTTGCTCAATTTTTAACATTTTTAGATGTTATTGGACTTTTTAGAAAGCTCAAGGAATCCTCTAAACACTCCTTTTGGTTTCATCTCCATTGAAGTTTCCATGTCTATGTTCAAAGCTTTTGAAAAAGATGACTTTTTGTTGACTTTCAAAAAGACCTATAATGTTTTGGCTCATATCTCTCGAATGGTGCATTTCTTGGTCTTGAGCCTAACATAAAAGTTGTAGAGAATTTAATTTCTTTAAGAATGAGATTTTGTTGGGGAATTTATGATAAATTATGAGAGAGATATGATCAGTCAAATTTGGGATGACTTTCTCCTAAAAACCCTGATTTAGCAACTTTAAGTTTGGATGATTTCTGAGCTTTCCTTGATGAATCATGATCAACCCTTGATCAAATGATGAATATAACTTCAAAATGTTGATGTTGACAAAAAATAAGGAGTTTTGACTGTAGGTTGACCATAGTTGACTTTCAGGTCAAACTGGTCGATTGTGGATCATCTGAGCAATGAACTAGGAAATCTTGTGAATCGAGGCCTGAAACTTGGTATGAGGATACTTTAAATCATATGAGAAGCCATGAGGTCCACTTGAGGCATTGGAAGTTCCATATTCTTTGATGAACATCAAAACCCTAGTAAGAGGCCTACCACTTAGGAGAAGCTTAGCCTGATAAAACCTGAGTGTTCTTGAGCAGTTTGAGAACCCTAGGATATAAGGAAATCATAATATCTTGAAATATGGTGGGTAAATTTTGGGGTATGACAACTACCCTTGTTCAATCTTCTTAAACCTGAAGAGGTAGATTGGCATATTCGCCACTCGTGATCTGAAGGTGGAAGAGGATTAAACACTAGAATACCCAGAATTTTGCGCTTGCTGATGCAAGAAATGGAGATGGAGATGGGCTTAAAAATGACATCGGGGATGGGCTTAAAGATGCCATCCAGATGTAGACAGAGCGTTATCGGAGATGGTCTTAGAGATGCCATCCAGATGTTGATCAAGATGTTTGTCTAAAGTAGATGCTTTTCAGACTGAATCATATGCATTGATTGTATCTGAAGGAGAGATTCATCAAAATGAAGTAATGTCTTACATAAGACTACCTAGAGAGGTTCTTGAAAAGGGTAGATCACTGGCCTAAAGAAGACTATGATAACTGAGGTAAAGAAGATTAGGCTTTAAACAAAGCTCGGGAAGAATTATCTTAGAGAAGACTGACTAAAAGGTTTCCTGAAAGAGGCAAGAGATTGGATAAATATTTAAATAAGATTACCTAAAGAGGTTGGGGTATGTCTTAAACAAGACTGACCTAGAAAGGCTCCTAGAAAGGATATGATATGTCTTAAACAAGACTGATCTAGAAAGGCTCCTAGAAAAGATATGATATTTCGTAAACAAGACTGACCTAGAAAGGCTCCTAGAAAGTATATGATATGTCTTCAACAAGACTAACCTAGAAAGGTTCCTAGAAAGGATATGATATGTCTTAAACAAGACTAACCTAGAAAGGCTCCTAGAAAGGATATGATATGTCTTAAACCAGACTACCTAGAAAGGTTCCTAGAAAGGATAAGAAACGTCTTAGAAAAGACTACCTAGAAAGGCTCCTAGAAAGGATAAGAAACGTCTTAGAAAAGACTACCTAGAAAGGTTCCTAGAAAGGATAAGAAATGTCTTAGAAAAGACCACCTAGAAAGGTTCCTAGAAAGGATGAGAAGCTCTTTGACTGTTTCTGACTTATCTTTGAAGAAAGACCCAGAATGAAGCATCAGAATTGTGTTTGTGTCTTGAGTGAGCGTCAAAATCAAATCGTTGATACGATCGTCTTTGCACTGTACTTGGATGATAATGTTCTTTCGATTGTGAAGTGACCTGAAAAGGAAAAAAAATTAATTTTGCGGTGAGCATGAGTCGCCACTGACTTTTATTTTGTCCAATTTATGGAAAGGTATAAAAGTACAGGAAAGACCTTTTTTAAGAAAAGACTTGAGTTCGGGGGGTAAGTTATGAAAAGGGAAGGTGTTAGCACCATTTTCATCCGTAGCTATCTACGGGCTCTTAGTTTGCTTAGCTCGTTTGTTTTGTTTGAAAGGCTTGAAAAAGCATAGTGTGTGTGTGTGTGTTTTAAAAAAAAAACAGTTTGATTTTGAAAATGTCTGAAGAGACAATGCTGAAAAACGGGGTGTGGAAAGTATTTTTATGTTAAGCAAGCAAACTAAAGGCTACTTACCCTATGTTTGGTCTTTCCTATACTTTCTACTTTCATTTAAGGGATAAGATTAACCATACCATTTATGGGTAGGTAGTATTATCTATTGGACGTGTACAGGACATCGAAGAGCCATTTGTGGTCGTTTGAAGGCAACAGGATAGAGGTACCTTTAGCAAATTCGAAGGGGCAATCATCTTTCGTAGGCAACAAATCGAGGGACTAGATCATGTATTCGTATGAAACAATTCGAGGGTCATCGAGGGACCACGATCTTTGATGATTTTAATCGAGGGACGTTTGCTATTGGGTACCTTTATATTCGAGGGACACGATCTTTATTCGTAAGGAAACCAATAGGGGGCGTACCCTAGGGGTGAGTGTGTGAACAAGAGTGTGTTAGATTCAGATATCTTATTCTTGCAATTAGCGAGCTAACGATTGATTTTACCTTTTATCATACAATCCTAAACCATACATCTAAACAGATAATAATAGAAGTTATAATGTGCGGAAAGTAAACGCGGAAAAGTAAATCTACGCTATTAAAAAAACTGTCCTTGCAACCTATACATCAATTTCTAGAATTTTAAACGATAAGTAAACACGCATGCGACAATCACAGAGAGTTTCGAGAGGGAGAAGAAGAATCGAGAGGAAGGATGAACTTAGGGTTAGAATTAAAGAAAAACCTATTTTAACCTAATTACTAATTTATTATAAAATTAAATCCTAATCTAGTTAGTTATAATTCTATACGAATAAATTTACTCGATTTAAAAACTATGTCTAATTATTAATCCTAATCATTAAATTATTTAAAAGATTAAAAAAAGGTTAATTGATTAAAAAAAACTAATTTTTTTTGATATTTTTTATGATAAAATTAGTTAACAAAACGCATTAAACTAAATTGAGGAAAACTAATCATGTGACAAAAAGATTAATTGACTAAAAAAAACCTAATATTAATTGTGTGGTTAATTAGAATTGAATTAGGATTATTTAATAATTAATAAAAAAAGGAGTAAAAAAATCTATAAAAAAAAGTAGGATGCAGGGTTTGAACCGCTGCTCCTATAGTGAACAAACTCAGTCTGTTACCATCTGCGACACCTGCAAATTCATGTTAATTGGATGCATTAATAAAAACAAAAAGGAAAACGTGTGGGGAATGGTAAAGTCAAAGAGGCAGTCAGACAGGGGCCCAGCGCTGTGTGAGTGAACCAATAGAGATAGAGAGAGGGACGACTTTCATTGACCGTCCAATAAGATGCAGCAGACGCGCCACGCCTACAAGTCAAAAAGTCAGTGTTCAACGTCATCGTCCCCTTCCTCCAGCCTTGCGGATTTTGCTGCGGATTCAGCCATGGATTTACCTGCGGATTTTCCTTCCTATTCTAAAAAAAAAATCAAAACTCAACAAAACGATGTTAGCCAAACAACATGAGTACCCAGATCAACGTAAAAACATCCCCTGAGTTCATTGATGAGGTCTGTTTAGCCGGGTAACGTCTACAAATACAAAAATGAAGAGCTTCCTCATCTATGCCCTAATAATGGTGGTTTTGATTCTTGGCGTTAAGGATTAGTTCTGATGGCTTTAACCTGTCCTAAATGATACCAAAAACTCATACAAGTCGTTAGATTCAAAGCAAACACGTCAAAACATAACAAACCAAAATTCAAGAATGGCATGAAAAAAATATGAACAATATGCGAGCGTTTTACGTGTTATGGACCCTCAATGATGGTGTATTCATACTCTATGCTACCTTAAGAGATGATTGGATGGACTGTCTGGCTTGAGAATGGCTGCCACAAAGAAACACGATTTGCACTTTTTTTGATTTTTTTTCGTGAGGCTCGGAGGTCTCTTGGAGGCTAGGGTTCGTGTCTTTGGCATATGAGGGTGTAGTACTTATAGAGAGCAAGAGATTTGATCAAGAATTATGGGAGAATATATTGCTTTGAATGCAAAAATATTTCCTTGTAAAATTTTATCAAATTTTTCCAAAAGTGATCTTTTCTTGTCCTTGAAGCATGTGCACGAATTTGGCATGTATTATGGGTTATCTTGGACCTCAAGACAAGTGAAAACAAAGCCCATATGCATTTGTAACTTACTTTTGCATTTTATTTAATTTAAATTGAATTTAAATGGAAATAATTCCAAAATAAATTAAATAAATGGAAAGGAGCCATGCTCTTGGACTTGGAGATCAGGGATGGGCTTAGGAATAAGTTTAGATCAAAAAAACTTAGGCCCATTTGGAAGAAAATCAATTTTGACAAGTATTTTTTCTTCATGCACCTCTTCAAAAATGCTCAACTTGTGCAATTTGTATCTTGCTCAATTTTTAACATTTTTAGGTGTTCTTGGACTTTTTAGAAAGCTCAAGGAGTCCTCTAAACACTCCTTTTGGTTTCATCTCCATTGAAGTTTCCATGTCTATGTTCAAAGCTTTGAAAAGGATGACTTTTTGTTGACTTTCAAAAGGACCTATAATGTTTTGGCTCATATCTCTCGAATGGTGCATTTCTTAGTCTTGAGCCCAACATAAAAGTTGTAGAGAATTTAATTTCCTTGAGAATGAGCTTTTGTTGGGGAATTTCTGATAAATTATGAGAGAGATATGATCAGTCAAATTTGGGTTGACTTTCTCCTAGAAACCCTGATTTAGCAGCTTTAAGTTTGGATGATTTCTGAGCTTTCCTTGATGAATCATGATCAACCCTTGATCAAATGATGAATATAACTTCAAAATGTTGATGTTGACCAAAAATAAGGAGTTTTGACTGTAGGTTGACCATAGTTGACTTTCAGGTCAAACTGGTCGACTGTGGATCATCTGAGCAATTAACTGGGCAATCTTGTGAATCGAGGCCTGCATCTTGGTATGATGATACTTTAAATCATATGAGAATCCATGAGGCCCACTTGAGGCATTGGAAGTTCCATATTCTTTGATGAACATCAAAACCCTAGTAGGAGGCCTACCACTTAGGAGAAGCTTAGCCTGATAAAACATGAGTGTTCTTGAGCAGTTTGAGAACCCCTAGGATATAAGGAGATCATAATATCTTAAAATATGGTGGACAAATTTTGGGGTATGACAGATTGATCAATATCTCTACTTCAAAATCATTGAACCAAAACCTAAATTTTAATATAGAAAATAAACACTCATAAAAGGACGTTGTACATTTATCAAAAGACCTATACAAAGGGAAGTCGAATTTTTACATTTATTATTTATATTTATTAATTATTATTATATTCATATTACTATAAAATACTTTAAAATAACAATAAATTCAGAATCATATAACATGTATAAGATAATACAATTAAGAAAAATAATAATTAAAGTTACATTTAAAAGCAAAAGTGACAATTATTATAAGATAATGGAAGTAGTAAATAACATAGTAAAATTTATTTAAAAATATATTCTTCATTCTTTGCATTATTACACGTGTATTTATAATTTGAGGAATGGTAGCTGAAGTATAGGCAAAAAGCTGCACATGTTTTGTGGTCCGTGTACTACTGTCTCTTGTTTTTAGTTTGTACAATTTCTGCAACCATAGTCCTACCAAGTGCCAATTGTCCCAAAACCTTCACATCAAGCTCTCGCTATAAAGAATTTTGGATACAACTAGTTAAAAATCTCTACCGTAAAATATACTATAGCACAGAACAATTTATTTTGTCATTTTCAATAAACAATTCATTTTGTTGTTTTTAATAAACTTTGATAAACTAACTTTTAATCAAGTTAAAAGTTTTATCAATTTTTTTTTAAACAAACCAACCTTTTCTTGAAAATAAACTCAATTTCACTTCCTCCACTATTAGATTTGTAGTAATAGAAGTGACTTTCGAACTCGACATTGCATACTTGGTCATCCATTAAACTAAAAAAGTTGTTGTTTGGAGCAACTTCTGCACAACCAACTGATCATTAGAAAATATACTCTACACAAAAATACAAGAATATATTGGATATATCTCACTTTGCTCTTATAGATTGTGGATCAATACAATATAATATAATATAGAAGATTGTTTAATAGACATTATAAATATATATATATATATATATATATATATATATATATATATATATATATATATATATATTCAAATCCTATGAGAAAATTTAAAAAATATATTTGTCATGTTTAGAAGTTATCTTCCAAACACACAATAAATTTTTACAACAAAGTTTGCATGAATATTGGAAGTTTGTGCTAATTTTTTAACATTTCATGCGGAAAACCTATGATTTTTTTTCTGTAGATGACATGGATTTGTAAGAACTTTAAATGTGATTCATGAAGATTCGTATTTCGCAATAAATTCTAAGAATATCTGATTATTTTTTGCTATATTTAACATTTCCTATTGATTTAGCTGCACTTTTTTCCACTAGAATATTATTCCGAAGTTAACTTTCAGACAAACCTCTTCAATCATTTGTTGAGTGAAATCATAAAGACAATATGATACATGGTGTGTCTGGAAGTTAACTTCCGGACAAGAGAAATTATAAACATTTATAGGGCGTAGGAGAAATACTTCGGATAAAATATTTATCAATATATCCATTATGGACCAAGCCCACTTTATAGACCCCTGCCTATTTGCTCTAGAGCACGTTGAAACCTTAGAGACTAGGCATGGGCGAGGTGAAGCTAACCCTAGGTCATATTGACTAAGTTGCAGCAATATGTTGTGTGGACGAGATCATCCAACTAGGAGGTCGGTTCGGCTTCGAGGTAGGAAAATGAATCACCTTGAGTCATGCAACGAATTTAGGATAAAAGTTATGAAGTTGAGACCTAGATCGAAGAATAAGACAATGAGTGGTCATAATGAGGTAACAATCATAACGGTAAAGGCCATGAAAGATGGTCGCTTAGCCAAATTCATATAAGGGAGAAACAAGGTAGTTAAAGACAATAACATTATAACCTATGTAACGAATAATAGATAAAAGATTATTCAAAGCCATTAAAGCTATAAATACAAAAGGAGGGAATAACATAGGGAATAACTTAATCACATATAAGTCATATTGAAAATTTGCTTATGCATTAAAAATAAGGTTACAAATAGTCTACTTTTTGCAAGTACATTTGGCTCCCTCAATGGGGTCTCGATATAACTGTCCTAGACAACACTCTCACTTTAAATTTAGTTAGTTCAACTACAATTTCACAATGGTAATGGGTCTTTAAATTTAGTTAGTTCAACTACAATTTCACAATGGTAATGGGTGTTTCTAGTAGTAACAACGATGATCGAAGGGTCATGGCTAGGCATGGCAACGGGGGTGGGGCAGGTATAACCATTACCAGTCTCATCCCTACCTTCTTGTACCATCCCCATCCTCGCCCACAATCGGGGGTAACAATTGACCTTCCACCCCGCCCGCAACGGGAAATGGATTTCCCTGCCCTGCCTTGCACCCGCCCACATTAATTTCTTTTTTTTAAAGTGCGTATTTTTTCCATAGCAACAAACATTATCAATTAAACTAAATATTTGGTCATTTTAATAATAATCCTAAACTTGGTCATTTTTTAATATATATTTAAAAAATAAATCATACTTCTAATAAACTTGCTATCTTAAGATTAGGAAAAGTAAATGGGGTGCTAAAATTATTAAAAATAAAGATAATAAAATAAAATTAATAAGACGAGGTGGGACAGGGGTGGTTGCGGAATGGGTACTAGTTAAAACCCCCGCGCTCCTCCCCGCATAATTAGAAACAGGGGTTTTCCTGCCCCTAGTTAAGTAGAATTTTCCCCATTAAATTCAGGACAGGGCAGTCAGGTTCAGATGTTTTTGTCGTGCATAATCATAACAGAGATGCT
Organism: Vicia villosa; assembly: GCF_029867415.1. NCBI lineage: Eukaryota > Viridiplantae > Streptophyta > Magnoliopsida > Fabales > Fabaceae > Vicia > Vicia villosa. The sequence continues at coordinate 60,893,248 of NC_081186.1, forward strand.
ACTCACTATGGAAAAGTTACATTGGCAAAAAAAGCTTAGTACAATAATGTTTGGAACTTTAAACAACAATAGCTAGATAATGAATATCAGGAAGAGATTCAATTCTTGGATCCTCAACCTTTTTGTGCCAAGATCAGGAAAGTGTGGAACCTTGTTTTGTAGATAATAGGTTTTTGTTTTGAGGATGACAACTATGAAGATACTCAGGTTGATAAATATGCAACATGATGACAACTGTAAAAGATCATAAAATAAAGATAACATCAACATGATGATGACAACTATGAAAGATCAGAAAAGAAAGATAACATCAACATGATGACAACTGTGAAGAACATAATATATACTCATCATGATAAGGATGCAATCATAAAGAAAGTCAACAAATGTACTCGAAGTAGTTAAAGATGCAAGCTATGGGTTTGATAAAGGATTGACAATGTTTCAAACATAGATAAAGCTTCAAACAACAAACACAATTTTAAACAAAGGCAAACAAATAGATTGCATCAAAATCCTTAAAAGAAATCTCAAAGCAAATGTCAACACAAGAGAATCTATCAGACAAGGCTTAGAGGAATTAATCTCCCAATTTAGTAAGTGAGTGAAAATTTTATAAAAGAAAAAGTTCTTTCTTTATAGAAGTAGATGGCTATAACCACACACACACACACACACACACTTAAAACCTTTTTTTTTATATAAAAAAATTTGAAAATAAAAAGCTTTGAAAAGTATATAGAAGTTGCATAGAAAGGGATGAAAGCATTCAAAAAGCTTGAAAATATTTTTTTTACTTAATCTAATCGATTAGATTAGCACTCCCTTGAGGAACAAAGAAATTTGAACGCGCTCAGATCCTATACAATGACTATAAATCACTTTTTTTTCCCTATTTTGGAACTCCTAGCCGTTATATTTAAATGATCTAGTCAATTAGATTAATTGATTAGTAATAGTCAGTTTGGCTTTAATGATATTTCCTCTTTTGGGGATTTTTAAACCTATAAATATAGGTCTCATTCCTCATTTCATTTCGTCTAGCAAACAAATTGTGTATTTACACTCTCTCTCCCTCTCTCTCTCTAAGTTTTCATTTTCACTTTCTCTCACTAGTTCATATAGCAAAATGCTTTTGTGAGGAAAGATCTTTTGTGATTGATGTGTCCTTGTTATTCTGGATGGATAACATTGTAAAAGTTCTCCAAGAATGTTTTTTATGGATCTTGGATGAACACAATATATTTAGGGATAAAATATGTGGTTAGAACCGTTAAAAGCTTTGATTGGGGATTGTGTGATCAGTTCCTGATACTTATTTAGTTCTTGATGCATCTTGAAGATCGTTAATATTGATGAACTTACCTTAAGGCTCTTAGTAAGACTTGTTCATTTGAAGGATGAAGTTTATTAATATTCATGAACTTACCATTAGGTTCATGGTTAGCCCGTTTAAACCCATAGGTTAGAAGATTAACATGTTAAAGTCTCAAGAGGTTATTAGTTATCTTGTTAAATAAAATTGAGCTCAAATATTTTGCGGGGATAAGATTAATCACTTCAATATACAATTGGGAGGGAATATTGACCACTTCATTCTTAGCAATTTCTATGGAGAAGACGCAAGCGATCATATTTTCCATCTTGTATTATCATAGTTGTAGAACAACTACCATTTTCTTGTATGAAGGGGTTCGTTAGCTTCACATACTAAAAGCTCTCAAGTATATAATGGAAACTCTCAAGATCGGTTCTTGGGGAGGATTATGTCTTTTATTTTTTATTGAACCTCTATAACTCTTAGTGTTTTTCTTCTTCTCTTAAATCTTTAACTTTCCGCACTTTATGTTTTATGTTCCGCTGCTTAGAAATAGAAAAATGTTTTCAAACTCTAATTTTATTCTTGAAAAGTTTTCAAAACCATATTTTTCCAAACCACACAATTCACCCCCTCTTGTGTGTGAATTCTCAAGTCCAACAGAAATCACCTGTCCTAAACAACTTCAAGCCTCCCTCTTTTATGACCTTTGACATAAAGAGCGACCCTAAAAAACATGTCACCACCATCAATAACCAAATGGAGATAAACATGCAACACACTATCTCAAATGTAAACTTCATTATGCATTTAAGGAGGATAATTTTGGCATATGAACCTTCCCAAGTTCACCATCACCAGTTATAAAGATCTCTTGAAAAAAGTTAACTTGCCATTTTTATGCAAGCAAAAACTACAAGGTGTCCCACCCAAGGCTAATTAACATGCGTCAAGGATATTTCGAGAGTAAATAGTGAGGTTCAATAAGGATATCTTAAAGAAGGTCAATCCCCTATCAAGAAATGTTCACAAGAGCTTACTAGAATGAGCTAAAAGCTAAACACTTTAATTTTTCTTTCCCCCATAAGTTAGCTAACTGAAAAAAGAAATCATGGCAAGAATGAAGATATAAATTCTAAGATAAGGTCTAGAGACGCAAATGAGCGAAGTCGTGAGAAGCCTAAATCCTTCAGTCATCATAAAAATGGTTTCACATAGCCAATTCGAGATATGGACACTTCCAAAGCAACCAAAATGCTCATAGCTAATTTATGTCATTAAACACTAGATGATATAAGATAATACAAAAACTATACCACATCAGGGCCATCCCATACTCCTAAATACCAAAATGGTAAATGATGAGGGAAAAGCCCAATAAATGGGGAAAATATCATAAAAGCAAGGGTCATCACATAAATAAATTTTACCAACTCAAGAAAGGGACAGAGCATCTCATTCAAGAGGACTACTTGAGAAATAATGCCGAAGGAGGGTCCCACAACTCGGTAGGAATAATAGAGTAGTTGGGGAGAGATTGTTCTAGAAGCCCCAACCAAAAAATGAAAAAGACCCAGATAAAATAAATAGAGGTGAGAAAATCTGCCATACACTAAACACTAATGTTGGAGGCTTTGTGGGAGGGGGAGAGTCGAGTTCTTCCCAAAAGAGATATGCCCACCCTGATAGAATAACATTAAATATGCTTGTTCCCCATTACTTTTTTTAAAAATTGATCCTAACCATTTCAGTTCCATTTCATATCGAACTACGACATGGAGGTCGGTCAATAATACTTAAGGCTTCCCCGACTCCTTTAGTGTCCGACAAAGCCTTGGGGAGACTATTTTGGACTGGCCAAGGACCTAATTGACCAAGGCCCAATCCATCTTCAATCCACTCTACTCGACCCAAATTATAAAAATAGTTCACACACTAGGAGAAAGGTACGATATGTGATATCCACTTTTATTATACTCATCTTGAATCTGGAACTGGTTTGGACTTTGGAGTGCTAACCACGCAGGTGCACCCCGCACTTCCATAAAGGATATCCAGGTCACCTTTCAATATCATCAGTTCTTCAAATTCATCCATTGATGGTTTCCGAATCGAATAGTGGTACCATATGTGGGAATCGAATTTCGATTCCTACAATTTCCACAAAAATATCTTTCGCTTTCCAACTCCATCAAGCGAACATAAAAGTTCTAGATATGGATTCTTACAATTTCATATCCAAATCTATGACTTGCCAATTCATAACCACTTTAGGTCAGTGAATTAGGAGTATTCGGAGGCGAATATGGGGATCTGTCGCATTCAATTCAAACAATTATCATTTTAGCAACGATTCTCCATATATCCGAATATCTGATTTCCCTTGGGAACTCTACAAAGAGGAAGAAAAAAGGATCCCAAGTCAAAGTCTATATTTGTGATGGAAGCAGCGGAAAGTGAAAACAAATTCTTCGAAGATAACGCTGAAGATGAACATTCCATCTTCCGATCTAATATCACTGTTGTCTCACGCCGCTGATGTGATACTCGTCACAGTAGCACCGAAGATACGATGAGTTCATCGTTAATTCCATGCGTAGATCTAACACAAAAACACCTTATATTAGTGCTAAATATTTTTTTAACCCGTGGATGGGGATTCTTCTGGGAGAATAAGATGTCTCCTTTATTTCTTGCCCTAATCCTCTCCAAGAGACCCTACCCGGGGGCATGGAGTAGGAACAAAGGCATCTGGGTGCAGATACAATTTGCACGGTAAATTTGTAGCTCTACTAGGGTGGGGGCATAGACTAGGCTATTCGAAAATAGAATCGTACCTGGAGTGACATCGTCTAACATGGATAAGATGACGATCAAATTCCCTTGGCCGGCCTAGCAAAGGTACCCTAAATTCTAGTAACTTCTAGACTAGACCGTTTCGAAGGAACATTCCATGCCCTAACCGGAGGTCCAAAAGACAGATCTTCCATGGAACTCTGTATGCGTTGGAATACCACATCAGAGTAAGGAAAAAGGCTCACAGAGTTTCAACCATGGCGATTGAAAAGTGGCTATCATGATATTCAACAAGGCAACTTCGGGATCCTAAAAGCTCCAACAGATGTCCTCAAACTACTTTCCCAGGAAACATCCTCGAAGAAGTTGACTATTTAATCTATATCACCAGGAACATGCAAGGCGGGACATTTTGTTCCTGTAGGGATAGATGCTGGACTAGAAGTTTGGGACAACTAGTCCAACTTGTTAAACCAATTTTAACATAATATGACATCAACAATGATTCAAAGTCAAAATAGTAAAGAACACAAGAGAATTGATAAACTAGTTCAGTATAACCTCACCTATGTCTGTCTGACTTCTAACCCAAGAAAACAAATTCATTCTTCAATAGAATAAGTACAAAGTATCTTAGATGAAAAAACCCCTTGTGCAATGTCCTTTTTCTTAATTTTACCCTTAGTGTATTTCTATTTAGGACTCCCCCAAAATAGGTTCCTAAGTTCAAATTTTATAAGCAATAAAAAAGAAAATATTAAACCTAATAAAGACACATCAAAAACTTGCAGCTTTCATCCACGAAGAGGCATCTTTTTTCATACTTTATTACGCATTAGTATTTAAAATTGATGGGACGAAAGACGCGCCAGAATTCAGTTCTTTATTCCTTCTTTGTTTCTAACTTTATCTATCAAAATTTTTGAACATTTTTCTCATCCAAACACATATCCTTTTATAGGAATTTCTCAGCTTTGGTGTTGTCTCCAAACTTGGGTCTTATGCTTTTGATTACCCAATGGTGTTAGCCCAAGAAATATGGTATATTACCTTGTCTACTAGTACAAGTAATAGGATAATATAATATGAATGTGAGAGACAATACGTTTCATTATTGGTCTGTAGTACTGCTAGGTGGCCTGTGTACAAAACAATTTTTTAGAGATTTGTCTTATAGGTTCATCCTTAGCCTATTAACTTTATAACTTAACCTTAATTTTATTGTTATTAATTCTGCCACGTCAACCCTAACATTGTAATTCCAACCTTCTACTAGCATCTTTTGGCTTTAGGCCTGTTGAGTATTAGTCTTATGTCTCTGGTGTGACATAACTTGTTACTTAGGCTGCTCCTGCACATCAATAAACACACAAAACTACAAGGAAGAGCACCTAGTCTGCTCATTACAAATTAAGCATAAAAACACACATAAATAATCCTAAATAAACATAATTGTTCTAAATAATTAACGTATTAAGTGCTTAAATATGTCACCATAAATGATTTATTAATAGACCCTCACAAAAAGAATTTACTTGGGAATCATTGTTATACAATGAGTTGATGCTTACCACCTCTTTACAAAAAGTAATTGTTGTTTCGTCTAAAGTCTCCATACGAGATATTGCCAATTGTGGGTGAGAATATACAAAAACAACGTCACCAACTCTACTTTTTTTTGCTATCAGGACTATAAGAGCTACTGTCCTAACTCCCAGACATTTACCTTTCAACAAATTTACAATTCACTTTATTGTCTACTCGCCTCGAACTTTCAATACAACAACTCCATAACTCTCATATCTCTTCATAGATATCTTGCTTGACTACATTATTGCTAGCGTCATAATCCCTAACGAATACTATCCTATAAATATGAAATTAAAGGAAGAGGGATATATTTGTAGTTAAAGGGGAGAAAGATATATATGTATTTAGGCCTCATGAGTAAATGAAGAGATATGAGTTTGCAAAAAGGATGAAATAACTAAAGGTAGCGGTTGCAAAGGAAATTAGTTACTAGACAAGTGAATAATGAAAATGTTCGGATATTTATAAATTACAAGTACATTCCTCTAGCATAATAGCCAACATTAGCATGGTAGAGCATAAAAATATCTCTACTCATAGGCATGCAATTCAACATATGGCTCACATTGAATGATCATTCCCATGATAAACTTAATCATCACATTTTTAAAAATGAAGTTAAAAGGGTTTTTCAAAACTTTTCACTTAGTAAATAAAATAGTTTTCCTGAATCGATAGTTTAAGTTGAACATGTCCTAAATCTTATAAGGCCTACCACAATCACTTTACCCTTACAGGTCTCGTACTTTAGGAACTGTGAACCATCATATGTCTTACTTAATCATTTCGCCACCAAATGCGTACTGTTTAAGGGAATGTGAGTTGTCAAATGTCTTAATTAATCAATTTTCCCCTACAGGCATTGTGCTTGAGGTACTTTGAACCATCATATGTCTTACTTAATCATTTCACATTTACAACCTTGTGATTGAAGGATTGTGAATGATTACATGTCTTAATTAATAACTTTGCCCCTAGATGTCTCATGTTTAAGGGATTGTGAACTCTCATATTTCTTAATTGATCACTTTTCCCCTACATGCATTATGGTTGAGAGACTTTGAACCATCATATGTCTTACTTGATTACTTCACCTCTATAACCTTGTGACTGAAGGATTATGAACCCTCACATTCTTAATTAGTCACTTTGCCTCTACATGCCTACCGCTTGAGGGTCTGTGGACTAATATATACATAATAGCCCAAGTCCATTTAACATCAATACACCATGATCCATTTTCTCTAGAGAACGATGAACCCTCAGAGAGTACTTAAACTAGCATGGACTAGGTGAAGACAACCCCAGGTAATACACACTAGCCCACCTCGATATGTTATGTGGGTGAGATCATCCATTTGAAGAATGGTTGGACTATGAGGTGTTTAAAATCAAATTCTTGAAGTTTCTAGGTGAATTCCATAAAAATAACAAATTGGTGAAGGGGTGTAAATTTATATTTATGGTTTTAATTGTTAAGAAAGATAACCATCAACATTTTAATTCATTCAGATCAGCCTCTCTTGTAGGTTGTATGTATAAGGTGCCCTTTATGGTTCTTGCAACTAGATTTAAGATTTTAACGACAATGTTACATCAGAAGTTCATTATCCTTTTGTGAATGGTAGGAAAATTCTTGATAGTATATTAACTGAGAATGATATTATGGATATGGAAAAGAAAAAAAAAAGGATTGTATTCTTTTTAAAGTTGATTTCAAGAAGGCATATGGCTTACTTGAATGCGAATATATGGAGATCTGTTATGCAAACAACATATTTACCAGTTAAGTGGATTCTAGAATGTTCGAGTTCAACTTCAGCTTCATTCTTTATTAAGAGAATCCCCACAAAAGATTTTTTATTGAAGTGAGGCCAGTTAGTGAAAGAGTGTAAATCATTTTTAACTAATCAGAAAGATACTTGGATCTGGAGCTTTATGACATATAAAGAGAAGTCAATCAAAGAAGCATATCAAGTCTTAATAAAGCACTTTGAGAAAGATTTATCACTATACAAGGATATGATTTGTTGTCTCTTTAAAAGTTAAATTGTCTGCATAAAAATTATTATATAACAAGTTTCTAACTAAAGACAATTTGAAGAATCATGAGATTAGATTATATTATTTACTAGAAATATGTACCCTATTGGATGGGGTATTAAGTAAAGTTGCTAACATTTTTTATTTGAGCGTTTTGTTATCAACAAGGTTGGAAATTATATCTTATAGTGAATTTAAATTCAAAGTGCCTACCAAAGGTCACATAAGACTAGACTCGGAAATTTGGAGGATTATGAAAGTAATGTGTATTTTAGATCTAATATAATTTGGCTAGTTTGTGTATGGTCAATATGAAAAATTCTAACAAAATGATTTTAAATTGGACTTTATGATGTCAATATAACATCGCTGTTATGAACTCGACGTAATGAAAGAAATTTTTCTTACGCTTTAATATTTGGTGGGTTGTGTGCGTGTGTGTGGTCTAGCGGTGAATCGCTTGGGTCTTGAGAGTGTGCTCCTCTCAAGGTCTCAGGTTCGAAACCCGCTAGATACAAATTGCTTATTAAAAAAAAATATATTTGGTGGGTTATTCCTCTTAGAGGTTTAATCTGTTAACAAAAAGGTTTGGGACATAAGTCTATTTACACGTGTATTGTGGATTTTATAGATTCCTTTTAGGACAATTGACTCTTGTAGTCCCCTCTATTTAAATATCAAGTTATCATCCTTTGAAGAATTAGTTCATATAATGATCATCAATGCATATTTTTCTCTACAAAATAATTTAGTTATTTCTCTCTCAATGTTAATATTTCAAGTTTTAGAGTCAACTAATTAGTAGTACAAAAGGTATAGTAATAAAACTCCCTCTTTCTTGCATTTTCCGAATTTTAGTTGGCATTTGAACTCCAACCATTTTTTAAAACACTTAACTATGTAAGAGTAAAATATATTTGAGAAAAAATAGTAATTACGTTGAAAAATCAATTCCCCATAAAGAGTTTTTAAGTATTCCAAATATCCAAGAAACAAGAAGGAAGCTGACAAGAAGATTATTTGATATGAATGCAAATAACCTTGACCCTTTAGAAATAAATGAACTATGATGGAGAAAGAGAGATCCAAAAAGAGTGGATTTGAGTAAAGAAGAAAGGACTCTTGTGTACATGAGATCAATCTAATAAATATTCTAATGGAGATGCGGAACTTGCAAATGTTGCTCTAATGTCTTCAACATTCTCTAGTGTGCTACTTGATAATACAACAAATGATAATGATAAAGATGAAGTATCTTATAACTTATCTTGTGATGAACTTATTATTACCTTGAGCGAGTTACTTGGTAAAATTTAGAGAATGAGTGAAAAATATAAATATTTTTCAGTGAAACATCACAAAACTCTATAGAAAAAGATTTTTCATTTTAAAAAATGAAAATTATTATGATAAATCTCAAACATATAGATCTTCTGAAACGAGTGCATGTAACTTTGAAAAGTACAAATATCTTTTTAAGTATGGCGTAATAAAGAATAATAAGATAAATTTAGGATATGTCAAAAGAAATTTTCTATGTTGAATAAATTAAAATACAAGAAACCTCCTAGAACTAATAAAAGAGGACCTAAGAAAATATAAATATCTAAAATCAAAATTATTTATATTGAAGATATTTTATAAACCAAGTTAAAACATTTGTGTTGGTACTTGGACCGTGGATGACCACGACATGACATGAAAAAAGCTTATGTTCTAAATTCTCAAAATGAAGGACAAAAGCATCATAGATTTTGGAGGAAACCAAAAGGGCATGATCATAAGATTGTGAATAACTGATAACAATTATCTTTTCTATATTAATGATGTGGTTTTAGTGAAATGAATAATGCATAACCTATTGAGGATAAGTCAATTAAGCAATTATGATTATATGTGACCTTTAATAAAACGGTTATGTCCACTTTAGTCTAAAAACATTTATAAAATCAATTTTTATTAACTTCAAAAACAAGTGTTGAAATTTCTTATGTCCATGAGCAGAGAGAAATGCTTATGGTATATAAGATTAGAGCATGTTTGCTTGAGGAATGTCAAAAAGGAAAAAACTAGAAAAAAAATTGTCCATTCTTAAAGCATTGTTTCGTCCTCTAGAATATTAAAGTTCTTACATATTCATCAATTTGGGTCTGTGAAAACTGCATTAGTAAATGATAAGAAATATAAATCAGTCACGGTTGATGTTTACAGAAAATAGACATAAGTAGCATTATAAAACATAAGGGTAAGTCTCATTAGTGAGTTCTCAGTATTCTGCAAACAAATGCAAGTTAAACAATACTTAAAATTTATAGCCATTAGAAGTGATTATGATGGACAAATTGAAAACAAATTTTTTGAATTTCTGTTAAGAAAATTTCTATGACTTCTCCTTTCCAAAGTACTCCATAGAAATAGAGGTATAAAGAGGAAACTTTGATATTTTTAAAAGATGGCTAGAACCGTAATCAATAAGAAGTTGAAAATAAAAATGTTATATATATATAATTAAGGAAAAGTATAAAATTCAACCTTTCAAAGTTTATAAACTATTGATGAATAAAATATTTATACACAATCACAAATATTAAAATTTACAACTATTAAATTTTCAGTTAGTAAATAAAATTTATTTAAACAACAAAAAAATATGGGTGGTTGGTTTGGGAAGAAAACATTATACCCTTAAAAAGCCACTCTGATAACTATAAAGTTAGAAGAGATTAGACCGTTTAAATAAAATTATTTGTTCTTTATTTTGAAATGTTAAATTTATGGTTTGGAGATGATCTTCTTTTGGCGATATTACTCATTCCAATTATAGTCTTTACGATTTTAGCAAATACCCTTGGTCTTTTATGTTAGAACAAGATTTGTTCTGATCAATATTCTTAGTTTTGATGATAACAAGGATAAGAATTTTGTATGAGATAATGTGGTACTCTAATACTATGCAATTTCCATTTCAGGAATTATACAAAGAATATGCACAAAATCAGCGCAAGAAGCAACTGACTCAGAAGGTTCAGCATGCAACTTCAGAACATGGTCTGGCAAGACATCAGAAGATGGTCAAGCAGAATCAGAACATGGGTCTATGGAAGCATCAGAAGAACTTGAGATCAGAAGCAGAAGCACTGAAGTTCTCATGGTATCACGCTCAGAAGCACTTCAAGGTCAGAAGACAAGAAGATGCTCTGCACCAAGCTGTTTGACTCTGATGACATTCAAACGTTGTTTACACAAACATCAGATCAGAAGCAAGTACTAGACTGGCAGGCTACGCTGACTGACAAAAGGAACGTTAGAAGCTATTAAAGGCAACGTCAGTAGACACAGCGGAAACAAGGCTCGAGGTAGTTGACAAAAGAGTGAAACATTAAATGCAATGTTGTACGGATTACGCAAAGCATTAAATGCTCCCAACGGTCATCTTCTCAAGTGCCTATAAATATGAAGTTCTGATGAGAAGCAAAGGTTAACAAATTACAACACTTGCGCACTATCCAGAAACGTTGTCAAATTCAAAAGCTCTCAAACTTCATCATCAAGCTCACTACATTGCTGTTGTAATATCTTAGTGAGATTTAAGCTTAAACTTTAATAGAAATATCACAGTTGTGATTATAGCTTTTCAGAAGCATTGTAATACTCTTAGAATTTATTTACATTAAGTTGTAAGTTCTAGAGTGATCAGGGTGTTGATCAGTATACTCTAGCAAGTCTTAGAAGTTGTCTAAGCAGTTTGTTCCTAGAGTGATCAGGTTGTGATCAGGATACTCTAGAAGAAAGTGTTTCTAAGTGGAAAACCATTGTAATCAAGTGTGATTAGTGGATTAAATCCTCAGGTGAGGTAAATCACTCCAAGGGGGTGGACTGGAGTAGTTTAGTTAACAACGAACCAAGATAAAAATCATTGTGCAAATTGTTTTTATCTTACAAGTTTTAAAGCTACACTTATTCAAACCCCCCCTTTCTAAGTGTTTTTCTATCCTTCAATTGGTATCAGAGCCTGGTTCTAAGGTGCAAGCACTTAACCTTGTTTAGAAAAGATTCAGGAAGAGAAAAACGCTTCAGTAAAAGATGGCTGGTGAAATTCCAACAAACACACTTACATCTACATCTGGCTCTGCTGAGCAATACAATGGAAATGGTAACAATGGTTATACCAGACCACCAGTATTTGATGGTGAAAACTTTGAATACTGGAAAGATAAACTGGAAATTTACTTCCTTGGTCTAGATTGTGACTTATGGGATCTGATCGGCCACCAATTTCACCTTGTTTCTATGTTCTGATCAATGGAAAAACACTTCATCCGGTGGTAATTTAAGTTATTTTAGTCTGGTTATTGTTAGTTTTGCTTAGTTTTATGTTTGAGTTGGTTATGTTATCTTTTCTAGTTTTTGTTGTTTTTCCTCTTGCTTTTGATCTTGTACTGGTAGTGTTTAAGTATTGCAGGAATAGGGCACGATTCAAGTCAAGGAAGGGCGGTTTTTGGCAAGCCAGAGGTCTAACACGGCCACCCGTGTCATGTGACACGGCCGTGTCACACTGGCTGAAAGGAGGCATTTGAAAATCTTGGAAGCATCAAGTCAGAGATCTGACACGGCCACCCGTGTCCCATGACACGGCCGTGTCAGACATGCTGAAGAGAAAAAGTTGAGAAATCTTGGAACCAAGAAGTGAGGGGTCTGACACGGCCACCCGTGTCCCATGACACGGCCGTGTCAGACATGTGCGCAGAAAAATTCTGATTTTTTAACTTATGAAATCTGTCACTTAAGTAAGGGTATGATGGACTTTTCGTATGAGAATATTTGCTGTGAGGTATTTAGTCACTGTTTGGAAAGAAGAGAATCACTTTTTGACGGTCGGAGAACGTGAAAATAGAGATTGAGAGCACTAGGGCTTGGAGTGAAGAAATCTTCAAGAGCATCCGCGATTGAAGATCAATTCCGATTCAACCTATTGTAATGTCTTCATCTTTAATCATTGTTATCTTGATAGTTGCCATGAGTAACTAAACCTTTACTTGTTAGGATTGATGTCCCTGAATCATGTGATGTAATGAATAATATTTACCGTTAATTTTCGGATTATCTTTATGAAATTCAGTTTATGATTAAAAGTGCTTATATCTGTTGGGGTCTAGAGTCATCGTTTATACTGACCATTCTGCTTTGAAGTATCTCTTTGCTAAACAGGACTCTAAGCCAAGACTTTTGAGGTGGATCTTACTCCTTCAGGAGTTTGATGTTGAAATTCGAGACAAGAAGGGGTGTGAAATTACCGTAGCTGACCACTTATCTCGAATGACACCAATAGACGAAACAGAAGAAAAGCGACCGATCAAGGATGAGTTCGCCGATGAACACATCCTAGCAGTGACTGGTGTACCTTGGTTCGCAGATTATGCAAACTATATTGTCGGTGGTATCATTCCCGACGATTTTGACTCTAATCGAAGAAAAAAGTTTGTTCATGACTGCAGGTTCTATTTATGGGACGATCCGTTCCTGTATAAAAGAGGAGTTGATGGGTTGATCAGAAGATGTCTACCTGAAAAGAGCAAGAAGAAGTGTTGAAGGCATGTCATGCTTCAGATTATGGGGGACATTTTAGTGGTGATCGAACAGCAGCCAAGATTTTGCAATCAGGGCTATACTGGCCAACAATATTCAAGGATGCTCAAGAGTTTGTGAGACATTGTGACAAGTGCCAAAGGACAGGTAACATATCAAAAAGAAACCAGATGACTCAAAACTCGATGCTGGAAGTAGAGTTGTTCGATGTGTGGGGTATAGACTTCATGGGACCATTTCCACCTTCATTTGGAAAAAATTATATCCTGGTAGATGTGGATTATGTGTCCAAATGGGTTGAGGCTGTTGCTCTACCTTCGAACGATGCGAAGGTAGTTGTGAAATTTTTAAAAGAAAATATCTTTGCTAGATTTGGAGTACCAAGAGCTCTAATAAGTGATGAAGGAACACATTTCCTGAATCATCTCATGGAACGGTTACTCCAAAAATACAACGTGAAACATAAGATAGCCACAGCTTATCATCCTCAAACTAGTGGGCAGGTTGAAGTTTCCAACAGACAACTTAAACAGATTCTGGAAAAGACAGCGAGTGCCTCTCGGAAGGATTGGGCTATCAAGCTGGATGATGCACTGTGGGCATACAGGACCGCTTTCAAAACACCAATTGGTATGTCACCATATCAACTTGTGTATGGGAAAGCATGCCATTTGCCTTTGGAGTTAGAACATAAGGCGTTCTGGGCATCAAAGGTTCTCAATATGGATCTATCTAAAGCGGCAAGTTCTAGACTTCTTCAACTCCATGAGTTAGAAGAATTCCGCAACCAAGCTTATGAAAACGCTAAGATCTACAAAGAGAAAACAAAAAGGTGGCATGATGGGAAGATCCAGCATAAGGAGTTCTGGGAAGGACAACTAGTTCTCTTATACAATTCAAGGCTAAGACTCTTCCCAGGAAAGTTGAAATCAAAGTGGTCGGGATCGTTTATGGTTCACAAAGTTTTTCCTCATGGAGCTATAGAGATAAAAAATCAAGCGAATGGGGATATTTTCAAGGTGAATGGGCACAGGCTCAAACCATATTACCAAGGTCATCCGAGCGGAAGGATTGAAGTTGTTCGTTTCGAAGGATGAAATGAATAGCCGTCGAGCCATGCGACGTTAAACAAAGCGCTTCGTGGGAGGCAACCCACGGGATTTATTTTTAACTGTTTTATGTGTTTTTCTTTCTTTAATTACATAGGTACAACCAATGTGTTTCATGTGGCGAAATCAGGATGGAGAAAAACAAGATTTGAAGAAACCAGAGCTGTGACACGGGCACCCGTGTCATGTGACACGGCCGTGTCACAGGCCCTGGGTAAAGGAAAATGAAAAAGGGGATTGGAAGAAAACAGAGTTGTGACACGGGCACCCGTGTCCTGTGACACGGCCGTGTCACAAAGCCTGGAGAAAAATGTTGAAAAAAAAAGGTTTGCAAGGTCCAGAGTTCTGACACGGGCACCCGTGTCCTGTGACACGGCCGTGTCAGACCAAAACGCAAATTTTTTTAAAGATTTTCGTTTTCACTTGGTGGGCCCCTCTTGTTTTAAAATTCTTTTCTCTTAAACCACCCAATTCCACATCAGATTTTTATCTCTTTCTCCACTATTCTTCATCTCTCTCATTCACTTTTCTTTCATCTTCTTCATCTCCAACCCTAGCCTCCATTAAACCCACACACAAAACCTCCAAGTTCACCCTCAAATCTTCATCTTTTTGCAATCCGTCTTCACGAAAGTTCATCCTCTCATCATCCCAATCATTAATCTCTAATTTAGTTTTGCTTTCACCGTCGGTTTGTGTTATTGAATTTTTGTAGGTTGCAAGGATGCCTCCAAGGAAAGCTGTGCCAAGAAGAGACACTGCGGGGACATCTAGACCCGCACAAAGAGCCCGAAGAGAGGGGAACCATCATGGAATAACTTTCCGAAAGGACACTCAAAGAGAGAAGTATAATGCTCTTCTTCGTAGGAAGATTTTGCCGACAAGGTATGTTTGCGACACCACTACTGAAAGTTTAGGCATAAGAACTGAGATCCATCGTATGTTCCATGCTTTGGGTTTATTAAGATTGATGCAGTTTGAGGCTCCTACTTTTGAACGATTAACATATGAATTTCTGAGCACTCTTGAATTTAAGATGAAATTGAGAACGAACAGGTTAGAGCCCGAGCATTACGAGACGCTTAAATTTCGTATGTTTGACATTGATCACGAATTGAGCCTGGAGGAGTTTGCACAGGCACTGAGAGTACCAAGTTCAGGTGTGGGGCGAGCACCGAACTCTTTTAACCCCGAAACATTTTGGATAGCTATAACAGGTAGAGAGTCTTATTGTCCTAAAGGGGCAAAAGCAACAAGCATCCAAAACCCGTGCTTCCGCTATGCCCAGAAGGCTCTGGCATACACGCTCTTTGGTAGAGGAGATAGCCCGGGTGTAGCTTCCATTCGGGAGTTATATTTCTTATACTGTATGGCTGAGCAAACTCTGCCAAATGCGGCCGCCTTCATAGAAGACCATTTGAAAAAGGTGAGTAGGGCTAAATCAGGTGCTATTTCTGTTGGTGGCATGATTACCGCTTTAGCGGACGGTTTGGGTTATGGTGCTGAGCTGCGGAATCTTCCTGAGGTAAGTCCGCGAACTTTAAAAATTGATATGGCTGCTTTAATTAAGCAAGGTATGATCTCTGTGCAGCCCCAGACTTACTCTTTAATGATTCATGAAACTCATATTTTGGAATTGCCCAACCCTCATCGGGTGTCCATTTATGATAAGGCTAACTGGATATATACAAGCACCGCCCCAACTGGGGACGGTGACATGGATCTTGAATTTTTGGATGCAGGTGGTGAAGACGATGATCAGGAGCATCAAGAGGAAGCTGAACAAACAGATCCACCCCCAAGCGGATTTAATGAGGGAACATCTCAAATGCCACAAGACCAATGGGGGTGGATTCATTCTGAAATCGATTACCTGAGGGCGGAACAAACACGCCAGGGCGAGGAACTTTTAAGGCAAGGCCTAGAGCAAACTCGCCAAGGAGAGGGGAAAACCCGACAAGGGGCTGCCATTTATAACATTCAGGAGATGATGCAACGCATGATGTTGCAAATTCCGTATCCTCCACCACCGCCTCAGTGAGCTCTGTAAGTTTCCCTCATGCTTGCGTATCCATTGAGGACAATGTCAAATCCAAGTGTGGGGGAAGTTCTCTTTCATTTTATTTCTGTTTTTGTGATTTCTACTCTATTTTCTTGTTTTATGTGTGTTTTGAGTTTTTGTTAACCAGGATGAGTGTAATTCCAAAGAAAAGAATTGTGAGAAAATAGGTGAAAAAGGAGGAATACGCGCCTTATATTGGCTTTCGGGGCACCTATGAAAGTTGGCACAACTGGAAAAAAAAAGAGTGCGAGACACAACTTGATGGTGCCGAGTGAAGGAGTCTAGAGCAAATTGAACCGGACACGAAGTTGTACAAGATGGAGACCATTTTTGAACCTGTACGCAAGGCTAAACCTGTGAGGATATATAAAGCCAAACACTTCAATTCATCATGAGAGAACATCGGGTATGGCATCATCACTCTAATTTTGCATTTGTTCTTCATATAGTACACACATCGATCACACACACTGAGGCATTTATTTTTTTTCTTTAACCCTGAGCCTTTCGTACCCAACCTTGTTGTTTATCATCCTTTGTAACCATCTTAAACCATCATCCATGTGTTTTAATTCTTTTTCTTATTCATAATCCCTTTTGTTTCCTTTATTTTCGGTGTTAACTATAAGTCCAGTCCGATAGTAAAAGTTAAGTTTGGGGTAACCAAGTCCGGTAACAAAAGAATGAGGCAAGTGTTAAAAAGAAAAGAAAAAAAAGAGAACACATGAAAAGAAATGTGTTGTGAAAACTCAAAAAGAGTAAAAAAGAAAAAAAAAAAAAAAAGAGAAAAAAAAATGATTTCGATACACACTTGCCATCATGTAAAGAAGTTAAGAGTCCGGAAAGCGGAAAAATTGCTAAACACCCCAAACACGATGTAATGTGCAAAAGATATGTGATCAGCCACCAATTTCACCTTGTTTCTATGTTCTGATCAATGGAAAAACACTTCATCCGGTGGTAATTTAAGTTATTTTAGTCTGGTTATTGTTAGTTTTTCTTAGTTTTATGTTTGAGTTGGTTGTGTTATCTTTTCTAGTTTTTGTTGTTTTTCCTCTTGCTTTTGATCTTGTACTGATAGTGTTTAAGTATTGCAGGAATAGGGCACGATTCAAGTCAAGGAAAGGCGGTTTTTGGCAAGCCAGAGGTCTGACACGGCCACCCGTGTCATGTGACACGGCCGTGTCACACTGGCTGAAAGGAGGCATTGGAAAATCTTGGAAGCATCAAGTCAGAGATCTGACACGGCCACCCGTGTCCCATGACACGGCCGTGTCAGACATGCTGAAGAGAAAAAGTTGAGAAATCTTGGAACCAAGAAGTCAGGGGTCTGACACGGCCACCCGTGTCCCATGACACGGCCGTGTCAGACATGTGCGCAGAAAAATTCTGATTTTTTAACTTATGAAATCTGTCACTTATGTAAGGGTATGATGGACTTTTCGTATGAGAATATTTGCTGTGAGGTATTTAGTCACTGTTTGGAAAGAAGAGAATCACTTTTTGACGGTCGGAGAACGTGAAAATAGAGATTGAGAGCACTAGGGCTTGGAGTGAAGAAATCTTCAAGAGCATCCGCGATTGAAGATCAATTCCGATTCAACCTATTGTAATGTCTTCATCTTTAATCATTGTTATCTTGATAGTTGCCATGAGTAACTAAACCTTTACTTGTTAGGATTGATGTCCCTGAATCATGTGATGTAATGAATAATATTTACCGTTAATTTTCGAATTATCTTTATGAAATTCAGTTTATGATTAAAAGTGCTTATTGCTTCTTTATATTGGAAAATATATGTGTTGATTTACGGTTGGGGTTTCGTCGGACAAACTACCTCAATGCTTTTTTAATCATAACGTTATAATTAAGAATCACTTAGGAATAAGGGTTTGAAGTGTAGCGATCAAATGATCCGGGCTATGTCTTTTAGAGTCTTGAGATAAAATTATCTTTTTAAGGAATTGAAAGAGAGTTTTAATCTCAAGAAGTTTTTCACTAAGGAATTAGGGAAAATCAATGCTCGGTGTTGATTAGTTGAGAATTTCTAAAGTAAATCTGTTAATTGGTAATTATTTCATTACAGAGCGATTCATACATCTATCCTAACTTGTCTCAGCATCTTTTCATTGAATCAAACTATTTTAACTCTTTCGTTTTGTATAAGTTGTTATTTAAATTAGACATAAAAACCAAACACCCCGAAGACTTTTTATTCAATTGCACTGTTCTGAAACATATAGTTCCTACGCAGTCCGCGAGTTCGATACTTGGGAATTTACTCTATTATTACTACATCGGTAAAAATAGTACACTTGCTATTTTACCGGTCAAGTTTTTGGCGCCGTTGCCGGGGACTGCCAAATTATAAGTTTAAGAGTAGTTCAATTGAATTTTTATTGCTTTGCAACTAAAATTATTTTTCTGTTATTTCATTTGCTTATCACTAACAAATCGTCTAATCTTTGTATGCGAGGTAAGGCCTCAGCAGAATTTCTTTTTGACGCAGAGCCAGAATGATCACTACGAGCTAGACTTCGAAAAGCAAAGCAAGAGCGACTAGAAGCGTTAGAAGAAATTCTGGAAGCTTCTGAATCTGATAACGAGGAAATTCTTTCCATTCATTCTGAGCATTCAGATTCGGAGGCAGAAACAATGGCAGCTCCCGTAGAAAGGTTGTTAGGTGATTACGGTGGAGCGAATGCACCAGCTGGCCGGATGACAATTGTGAATCAACCGGTGGATGTTGCTCACTTTCAGTTACATCCAGCAACGATTAGACAGCTGGAGAAGAAACCCTTTTCGGGAAGGATAAATGAAGATGCTAATAAGCATTTACAAAGGTTTCTCACCATGACAACTTCTCTAAAGCTAGAAGGACACTCTGAAGAAGCAAAGAAGTTGGTTATGTTTCCGTTCACATTAGCGGATGACGCTGAAGAGTGGTTCTACTCATTACCTGCTGGGAGTATTACCACATGGCAACAAATGGAGTCAACCTTCCTCAATGAGTATTTTCCGGCTGCTGTTTATATTCGTAAGATATATGATATTGTTAACTTTAAGCAGAAGGAAGGAGAATCACTCGGAGATGCATATAAGAGATTCAAGAGGTTATTGGTGGCATGCCCAACTCACAACATGGATGTCACTGAACAAATGCAGAATTTTCTGAATGGTCTTAAGATGAAGACTAAGCAACTGATTGACACAGCATCCGGTGGCTCATCCAACTTGAGGAAATTTCTTATGTCCATGAGCAGAGAGAAATGGTTATGGTATATATGATTAGAGCATGCTAGCTTGAGGAATGTCAAAAAGGAAAAAACTAGAAAAAAATTGTCCATTCTTAAAGCATTGTTTCGTCCTCTAGAATATTAAAGTTCTTACATATTCATCAATTTGGGTCTGTGAAAACTGCATTAGTAAATGATAAGAAATATAAATCAGTCACGGTTGATGTTTACAGAAAATAGACATAAGTAGCATTATAAAACATAAGGGTAAGTCTCATTAGTGAGTTCTCAGTATTCTGCAAACAAATGCAAGTTAAACAATACTTAAAATTTATAGCCATTAGAAGTGATTATGATGGACAAATTGAAAACAAATTTTTTGAATTTCTGTTAAGAAAATTTCTATGACTTCTCCTTTCCAAAGTACTCCATAGAAATAGAGGTATAAAGAGGAAACTTTGATATTTTTAAAAGATGGCTAGAACCGTAATCAATAAGAAGTTGAAAATAAAAATGTTATATATATATAATTAAGGAAAAGTATAAAATTCAACCTTTCAAAGTTTATAAACTGTTGATGAATAAAATATTTATACACAATCACAAATATTAAAATTTACAACTATTAAATTTTCAGTTAGTAAATAAAATTTATTTAAACAACAAAAAAATATGGGTGGTTGGTTTGGGAAGAAAACATTATACCCTTAAAAAGCCACTCTGATAACTATAAAGTTAGAAGAGATTAGACCGTTTAAATAAAATTATTTGTTCTTTATTTTGAAATGTTAAATTTATGGTTTGGAGATGATCTTCTTTTGGCGATATTACTCATTCCAATTATAGTCTTTACGATTTTAGCAAATACCCTTGGTCTTTTATGTTAGAACAAGATTTGTTCTGATCAATATTCTTAGTTTTGATGATAACAAGGATATGAATTTTGTATGAGATAATGTGGTACTCTAATACTATGCAATTTCCATTTCAGGAATTATACAAAGAATATGCACAAAATCAGCGCAAGAAGCAACTGACTCAGAAGGTTCAGCATGCAACTTCAGAACATGGTCTGGCAAGACATCAGAAGATGGTCAAGCAGAATCAGAACATGGGTCTATGGAAGCATCAGAAGAACTTGAGATCAGAAGCAGAAGCACTGAAGTTCTCATGGTATCACGCTCAGAAGCACTTCAAGGTCAGAAGACAAGAAGATGCTCTGCACCAAGCTGTTTGACTCTGATGACATTCAAACGTTGTTTACACAAACATCAGATCAGAAGCAAGTACTAGACTGGCAGGCTACACTGACTGACAAAAGGAACGTTAGAAGCTATTAAAGGCAACGTCAGTAGACACAGCGGAAACAAGGCTCGAGGTAGTTGACAAAAGAGTGAAACATTAAATGCAATGCTGTACGGATTACGCAAAGCATTAAATGCTCCCAATGGTCATCTTCTCAAGTGCCTATAAATATGAAGTTCTGATGAGAAGCAAAGGTTAACGAATTACAACACTTGCGCACTATCCAGAAACGCTGTCAAATTCAAAAGCTCTCAAACTTCATCATCAAGCTCACTACATTGCTGTTGTAATATCTTAGTGAGATTTAAGCTTAAACTTTAAGAGAAATATCACAGTTGTGCTTATAGCTTTTCAGAAGCATTGTAATACTCTTAGAATTTGTTTACATTAAGTTGTAAGTTCTAGAGTGATCAGGGTGTTGATCAGTATACTCTAGCAAGTCTTAGAAGTTGTCTAAGCAGTTTGTTCCTAGAGTGATCAGGTTGTGATCAGGATACTCTAGAAGACTTAAAGTGTTTCTAAGTGGAAAACCATTGTAATCATGTGTGATTAGTGGATTAAATCCTCAGGTGAGGTAAATCACTCCAAGGGGGTGGACTGGAGTAGTTTAGTTAACAACGAACCAAGATAAAAATCATTGTGCAAATTGTTTTTATCTTACAAGTTTTAAAGCTACACTTATTCAAACCCCCCCCTTTCTAAGTGTTTTTCTATCCTTCAATTGGTATCAGAGCCTGGCTCTAAGGTGCAAGCACTTAACCGTGTTTAGAAAAGATTCAGGAAGAGAAAAACGCTTCAGTAAAAGATGGCTGGTGAAATTCCAACAAACACACTTACATCTACATCTGGCTCTGCTGAGCAATACAATGGAAATGGTAACAATGGTTATACCAGACCACCAGTATTTGATGGTGAAAACTTTGAATACTGGAAAGATAAACTGGAAAGTTACTTCCTTGGTCTAGATTGTGACTTATGGGATCTTCTGGTGGATGGTTACAAACATCCAGTGAATGCTACTGGCGTAAGGCTTACAAGACAAGAAATGAATGATGATCAAAAGAAGATTTTCAAAAATCATCATAAATGTAGGACTGTTTTGCTGAATGCTATCTCTCATGCTGAGTATGAGAAGATATCTAACAGGGAAACTGCCCATGATATATATGAGTCATTGAAAATGACCCATGAAGGAAATGCTCAAGTCAAGGAGACTAAAGCTCTTGCTCTAATCCAGAAATATGAAGCCTTCAAGATGGAGGACGATGAAGATATTGAGAAGATGTTCTCAAGATTTCAAACGCTAACTGCGGGATTAAGAGTTATGGACAAAGGCTACACCAAGGCTGGTCATGTAAAGAAAATCATCAGAAGCTTGCCCAGAAGATGGGGCCCAATGGTGACTGCATTCAAGATTGCAAAGAATCTGAATGAGGTTTCATTGGAAGAGCTAATCAGTGCCTTGAGAAGCCATGAGATAGAGCTGGATGCAAATGAGCCTCAGAAGAAAGGTAAGTTTATTGCATTAAAATCTAATATTAAAAAATGCACTAACGCTTTTCAGGCTGAAGAATTAGATTCTGAAGAATCAGAATCAGAAGAAGAAGATGAACTGTCCATGATCTCCAGAAGGGTAAACCAACTCTGGAAGAGCAAGCAAAGGAAGTTCAAGAGCTTTAGAAGTTCAAAGAAATTTGAACGAGGAGAATCTTCTGGTGGCAGAAGATCTGACAAGAAGAAAGTTGTCTGCTATGAGTGCAATGAGCCTGGACACTTCAAGAATGAATGTCCAAAACTTCAGAAGGAGAATCCCAAGAAGAAGTTTCATAAGAAGAAAGGTCTTATGGCAACGTGGGATGATTCTGAATCAGAATCAGAATCAGACTCTGAAGGAGAGCAAGCCAACTTTGCACTGATGGCCACAGTGGATGATGGATCAGAATTTACATCAGAATCAGATTCTGAAGAGGTATTTTCTGAACTATCTAGAGAAGAGTTAGTTTCCAGTTTAACTGAACTTCTGGAACTCAAGGCTCATCTTAGTATCAAATACAAAAAGCTGAAAAAGCAATTTGAATTTGAAACTAAGAAGCTGGAATTGGAAAATTCTGAACTGAAGGAAAAAGTTTTAAAATTATCCAAAGATAGTGGATCTCTTTCTGAATCAGAAAAATCCATTCATAGTCTCAATCATATTCTGAAAGAATATGACTCGAGCTTCAGAAAGTTCCTATATAGAAGTATTGGCAGAAGTCATCTTGCTTCTATGATATATGGTGTTTCTGGAAACAGAAGGTTTGGTTTTGGCTATGAGGGTGATACCTCACATAAATTTGAACCTGTTGATGATTTGAAAATCACATACAAGCCATTGTATGATCAGTTCAAATATGGCCATGCACATGATATTAGGCTCACTTCACATGCACAGAGTTTTAACACTGTACACACCAAGAAGCATGTGACACAACCTAAGAAATATCATGATGTCAAACCTAAAGAATATCATGTTGTTCCTCCTGTTAATTATCATGCTAAATCCAAGTTCAATCAGAACTTGAGGAAAACTAACAAGAAAGGACCCAAGAAATTGTGGGTACCTAAGGAGAAGATAATTTATGTTGCAGATATCCTTAGCTGCAAAGAGGACAAAGCACAAAATGTCATGGTACCTGGACTCTGGGTGCTCGCGACACATGACGGGAAGAAGGTCTATGTTCCAAGACCTGGTGCTTAGGTCTGGTGGAGAAGTCAAGTTTGGAGGAGATCAGAAGGGCAAGATTATTGGCTCTGGAACCATAAGTTTTGGTAACTCTCCTTCCATAACTAATGTACTTCTTGTAGAAGGATTAGCGCATAACTTATTGTCCATAAGTCAATTAAGTGACAATGGTTATGATATAATTTTCAATCAAAAGTCTTGCAAGGCTGTAAGTCAGAAGGATGACTCAATCCTATTTACAGGAAAGAGAAAGAACAACATCTATAAGATTGATCTTTCAGATCTTGAGAAGTAGAAGGTGACTTGCCTTATGTCTGTTTCTGAAGAGCAATGGGTCTGGCACAAAAGATTAGGACATGCTAGTTTGAGAAAGATTTCTCAAATTAACAAACTAAATCTGGTCAGAGGTCTCCCAAATCTGAAATATAAATCAGATGCTCTTTGTGAAGCATGTCAGAAGGGCAAGTTCTCCAAACCTGCATTCAAATATAAGAATGTTGTCTCTTCCTCAAGGCCATTAGAACTTCTGCACATTGATCTGTTTGGACCAGTCAAAACAACATCTGTTAGACGGAAGAAATATGGATTAGTCATCGTAGATGATTATAGCCGCTGGACATGGGTAAAGTTCTTAAAACACAAGGATGAGTCTCATTCAGTGTATTTTGAATTCTGCACTCAGATCCAATCTGAGAAGGAGTGCAAAATCATAAAGGTCAGAAGTGATCATGGTGCCAAATTTGAGAACAGATTCTTTGAGAAGTTCTTCAAAGAAAATGGTATTGCCCATGATTTCTCTTGTCCTAGAACTCCACAGCAAAATGGAGTTGTAGAGCGAAAGAATAGGACTCTGCAAGAAATGGCCAGAACCATGATCAATGAGACCAATATGGCTAAGCACTTCTGGGCAGAAGCAATAAACACTGCATGTTATATTCACAATAGAATCTCTATAAGACCTATTCTAAATAAGACTCCTTATGAATTGTGAAAGAACAGAAAGCCCAACATTTCATATTTTCATCCTTTTGGATGTGTGTGCTTTATTCTGAATACTAAAGATCATCTTGGTAAGTTTGATTCTAAGGCACAAAAATGTTTTCTTCTTGGATATTCTGAACGCTCTAAAGGCTACAGAGTATACAATACTGAAACATTGGTTGTAGAAGAAGCAATCAATATCAGGTTTGATGATAAGCTTGGTCTTGAAAAACCAAAGCAGTTTGAGAATTTTGCAGATATAGATATTGACATATCAGAAGCTGTAGAACCAAGAAGTAAAGCTCCAGAAGCTGAAAGTCTCAGAAGCAATGGATCAGAAGATCAAGTTGTTGCATCTTTAGAGAATCTCAGGATTTCTGAAGAGCCAGCAGTCAGAAGATCTTCTAGACTATCCTTAGCTCACTCAGAAGATGTGATTCTTGGAAAGAAAGATGATCCTATCAGAACTAGATCATTTCTAAAGAATGACAATCAGAAGCAGTGATCAGAATCAGAAGGTGTAAAGTCTATTCAGTGCAACACAGCTGTCATCAAGAGGATTCTGATGGTGAACACCTGTATGTACGGTTGGTAAAAGCGTGAGTTAATCTGATGGGACGCCGCCCTAGGTAACTGTGTTAAATCATTTCATTTACCACGATCTCTCATCTAACGTCACTCATCATTTAATGCAATTGATTTCATTTGATTCTGTAACTGTTCATTCTCATAACTTCATTGCATTCATTTTCAAATCCGTCTCTATAAATACATTTCAAAACATAACGTTTATCTTTTTCGCTCCCATTCTCTCTTTCTTCTTGCATGCATTTTTACAACCTTTTCAGTTTCTTCTCAAACCCTAAGCACAAACCCAGATCTTGTTCTTCTAATTTCTGTTCTGCTTCAATGGCCGCTTCATCATCTCACAATGTTGGCTCATCTGTCCCTCTTCATCTTCAAGAAGAAGAAAATCAGCAAATCACTCCGGTTGTTGCCTGCTCTATCCCTAAGAAGGATCTGGAAGTTATCTGTGAACTAATGGTAGATTTTGATAGCATCGAAGAACATGAATATCATCTCAAAGAAGATATCATCTTTCAAGGATGGACTTCATTGTTTGCTGAGTTCTGTGGACCGGTCTATCCAGATCTTGTTAAGGAGTTTTGGGTGCATGCAGTTGTTGCTCCTAAATCCATCTTGTCTTTCGTCCATGGGAAGTTTGTGGTAGTGACTGAGAACATCCTAAGAATGATGTTTGATCTTAGAAACCCTGAGGGTGCTTTTGAAATTGATCAAAGGGCTGAGTGGGATGATGTGTTGTCTACTCTCTACACAGACGTTAAGAAAACAAAGCATGTCAAGGACATGAAAGATCTCTACAAAATCTGGAGCAAGATTCTTCTAGGGTGTTTCTATCACAGGAAAGGAACACATGCTGTTGATTTCGTCAACAATGAGCAAAAATACATTCTGTATTGCATTGCCACTAAGAAGAAGGTTGATGTTATCTACATAATCTTCAATCACATGTGGAATGCTGTGAGGGATTCCAGAAATGCCTTCAGAGTGAAAAATTGTACTATCATTCCTTTTGGAAGAATTATTACAAACCTTCTGGTTCACTCCAAGATTGTTGAGAACCTGGAAACTGAAGGTATTATCAAAGACCTTGTCGTTTCCACTGGAAGTTGCTTGAATGCTCTCACTTTGAGAAAGATGAAGGTGATTGATGTGATCGGTCACGATTCTCACTAGGTCTTTGTCACTTTCCTGATGATAATCCAGGTATTCTGCACTGTTTAATGTCATAGTATAGTCTTTTTAATCTGTTTAAGCAAGTTTGTTTGTTTTTGCAAGTTTTATCCGTTTGTTAGTTTTCGAGTTTATTTTCCCATTTTATGCGTTGGTTTGGTTGTTCAATGGTACTTCAGATCTAGGAAATTCGTTACGCGAACCTGTGCAAGAAGTGTCGGACGTAAAGAGCAAAAGAAAGAAGAAAAGAGAAGATCAGCAGTGCAACACGGGCGCCCGTGTTGAGGAACACGACCCGTGTTGCTGGGCAGTCAAGAAAGAAGAAGTGGAGAAAGCAGTGGTGCAACACGGGCACCCGTGTTGCTTAACACGACCCGTGTTGCTGTTACTGAGCGCAAGTTGTTTCTTTGATGGATCCAGAGGACCAACACGGGCACCCGTGTTGCCCAACACGACCCGTGTTGGCTGGTTACGCAGATTTTCATGTTTTTATGATTTTCACTCAAAAAGTGATCCAGAAGGGCGTTTTGGACTTTACGACTTAAAAAGAAGGGTTTGCAATATATAGTGAGGAATTGAGAAGAGAAGGGGAATCTTTTACACAACCAAAGGAATTGAATCTGAAGCAGAGCAACGTATGAGATTATTGGAGAAGAGAGATCATTCATGAGCAAGAGCAATTGAAGATCACAAATTCCCCGATTATCTGTAATGTTTAACTTTGATATTTTTGAATTTCTTTTGAACAATATGAGTAGCTAAACCCCCCAATGCTAGGGGGGTGTCCCTGATTTGGTTTGTAATGCCTTTTGATATTCTGATTTGATCAACTTCATGTTTATGTTATTCAATTCAATTTTATACTGTTCTTAATGCCTTCTTTATCGGACCAATAAAGATTGTTCTGTGATTAACAAGTTGCTGGCTCGCAATTGTTAAGGTTTGTATTAAATTGAACCATAGTAGATATCACCTAGGACTAGGGATACCCTATGGTCACTATGAATTCTTGATGGAAAACAAGCTTGGTTTTATCTGTTCTCTCTAAGGACTTAGGTTTGTAGATGAAAAACCAAAGGTTTGCCCAATAAGGATTTAGGGGCAAACACTCTAAAGATGTAGTAATTGAATACCATGAACTTGTTGAAAAGATCTCAAATAAGGATTCAGAGTTATTACAGAGCAAATTACACACCTTGCCTTGGCATTCACTCATATTAGTGAAAAAGCTTAAATTTACTTTCCGCTATTTTTATTTTAAAACTTATAAATCAATCAAAAACACCAGTTGCCTTTTTGTTTAATTGAATAATTATAAAACTTATATTCCAACGCAGTCCTCGTGATCGATACTTGGTTTTCAACCTTTTATTACTACTTCGTAAAAATAGTACACTTGCTATTTTTCCGATCAAGTTTTTGGCGCCGTTGCCGGGGACTGCCAAATATAAGTTAAATAATAATTCAATTGAATTTTTGTTGCTCTGCAACCAAAATTTTTCTTTTTATATTTTGAGTTATTGCTATTAATAATTGTCTAATCTGTGGATGCGAGGTAAGACCTCAGCTGAACTTCTTTTTGACGCAGAACCAGAAAGAGCATTGCGTACCAGACTCCGTGAAGCCAGGCAAGAACGACCAGAAACATCAAAAGCAACACTGATAGTTTCTGAATCTGAAGAAGAAGAAGTAATTTCGGTTCATTCTGAACATTCAGACACCGAGTCTGAAGCCATGGCTGCAGATCCACCTCCAGTGGAGAGACTTCTGGGTGATTATGGAGGAACAAATGCTCCAACTGGACGGTTGACAATAGTAAATCAACCGGTCAATGTTGCTCATTTTCAGTTGCACCCTTCAACGATCCAGCAACTCGAAAAGAGACCTTTTTCGGGAAAAATCAATGAAGATGCAAATAAGCACTTACAGAGATTTCTCACGATGACCTCGTCGTTAAAAATTGAAGGACACTCCGAGGAAGCGAAAAAGTTGGTAATGTTTCCCTTTACCCTTTCAGAAGATGCTGAAGAGTGGTTCTACTCTTTACCTGCTGGGAGCATTACAACTTGGCAACAAATGGAGACGACATTTCTCAACGAGTATTTTCCTGCTTCTGTGTATATTCGTAAGAGGTATGACATAGTAAATTTTAAACAAAAGGAAGGAGAATCACTTGGAGATGCGTACAAGAGGTTTAAACGATTATTAGTTGCATGTCCTACTCACAATATGGATGCAACTGAACAGATGCAAAACTTTATGAATGGCCTCAAGATGAAGACTAAGCAACTCATTGACACAGCTGCCGGTGGCTCATCTAATTTTACAACAGCCACTGGCATCAAGAAGATCATTGAAGCCATTGTTGCGAATGAGCATTTGGAATTATATGATCGTAGTGTGAGCCAGCCGGAAGGGATGATTGATTAAAAGTTGGCTAATCAAGTTGTGAAAATGGAAGACCAAATTGCAGCTGAAGTCGAGAGAAGACTCAAGAAGATGACTGTTGAGACTCAAACTGTGGCTCAAGTTCAACCGGCTCAGACGGTCAGTTGTGAGATTTGTAATGGTCCTCACCAAACTGTGTATTGTTTTGCAACTCCTCAACAAATTGAAGAAATCAAGTTCTTGAAGCAGAACAATCCTTATTCTAACACCTATAATCCGGGATGGAAGAATCATCCAAACTTCTCATGGAAAGATCGACAACAAGTTCCTCAAAAGGCAGAATGGGAAATAGCTATTGAGAGATTGGCCGGACAATGTTCCCAGTTTCAAGAAGAGACAAGAAACAACCATAGGAACACAACAGCTTCAATCAAAAATCTGGAAGTTCAAGTGGGTCAAATAGCACAACATCTCACTCTACAGGCACAAGGTACTCTTCCAAGCTCAACTGTGGCAAATCCAAAAAACCAAGAAAAAATTAATGTTGTTACAACAAGAAGTCAGAAAGCGCCAGAGCCTAAAGAAGAGGAGGAAATAGATGACAACTTAGTCATAGAGGTAGATCTAGAAATTAGAGAAAATCCAAAAGAGCCTGAAGTAGTGATATCACCGGTTAAGCCACTAGAAGAGAAAAATAAGAAAGAAACTAAACCGGTGGTAAAATTACCATTCCCCTCTAGAGTGGCCAAGAAGGATTCGAAAGAGAAAGATTTTGAGAAGTTTGCTGCAATGTTCAAGAAGTTAGAGATTAACTTACCTTTCTTTGAAGCACTTGAGAATATGCCTTTATACAAGAAATTTATGAAAGAGGTAATTTCTAAGAAAAGACAAGTGGAAGATGAAACAAAAATTGTGACTGAAAAGTGTGGTAGAGTCTCGCCAGCAAGGAAGATCCCCATTAAGAAGAAAGACCCTGGAGTGGTGGCAATACCGTGCACCATAAATGACAGAGTGTTCAAAAAGGTGCTAATTGATTCTGGTTCTAGTGTGAGTTTGATGCCATTGTCCATCTTCAAAAAGTTGGAGATTGGAAAAATAAGCGAGAGTGAAACAAAGTTGCAATTCGCTGATCACACTATTAAGAATTCATATGGGATAGCCGAAGATGTAATGGTAGAGATTGACAAGTTTGTTTACCCAGTTGATTTCCACATCATGGACATTCCTGATGATGAAGAGACTCCAATCCTTCTTGGGCGACCCTTTCTGCTTACTAGTCGCTGCAATTTGGATATGGAAAAAGGGGAACTCGTTGTTAAATCATTTGATGAGGAGGTAACACTGAAGGTGATAGAAGTAAAAAAAGAAGCGGCTGGTAGGAATAATCAATCTAAAGTTGGTATGATCAGAAGTGAGGGAGCTAGCAAAAGTCCACACCATCCCGAAAAAGTTTCAAGTATCATCTCTAAGGTGGCCTCAGCTCATACACCTATAAAAATTCCTGCGGTAATTCAAGAAATCAAGAAGAAGAAAACAGTGGAAAGTAAAGGTGAGAAGATGAAAGTGGGTAGTAACTTGAAGAGAAAAGTGGTCCATACTTCTCGGCTTCATAAGTTTGTGGTTGCGGAAGTGACAAGCAACCAAGTTTGGAAGAGGAAGTACCCTCCTTAATAAAGGGTATTGGACCGTCGAGCCATGCGACGTTAAACGAAGCGCTTCGTGGGAGGCAACCCACGGTTTTAATAATGCAGTTTAATTTTTGTTTTGTTTTCAGAAAAAAAAAAAGGTGGGTCTCTCCGGTGAAAGCGAGGAAGAGGCAGCTGGAGTCGCAGTACCCTCTGTGAGTTCACCCTCACTATCTTGAATTTAAACATTGAGGTCAATGTTTAGTTCAAGTGTGGGGGGAGTTCTATTTATCGCTTTCAGTAATTTCTTTTTATTTCGTATTTCCTTTAAATTTATCATTACTTTATGTTAGTTTGTGTGTTAGCTATGACATGTCAGTGCAGGATGTTGATATTTGTAGCAGGACAAGTGACGAGAACCTGAGATAGTGAACCGAATTGCACCTCACAGTGATGAAAGGAACCCCCAAAGAGTTGGTACTGTTGAGTTTAATGATCGGACGCACTTCTAAGCTTTGGACCAGACGATAGACCTGTAGAACTGATGAGGCGATAAAGTTGTACCACACAAGAAGTGTTCCTGGATCCTGTGAGCTTGACCAAACATGGTGAGGATTATAAAAAGCCAAATACAAAATCATCATGAGAGTTGTCAGGTATGTCATCGTCACTTTTGGTTTGTGTAAGTATTTGTTGGAATTTCTAATGCACATGTTTACACACTGAGGCACTTGTTTGTTTTACACTAGAGCCTTTCAAGCCAACCTTTTCACGTTATCCCTTGTTCACCCCGTTTGAGCCATACAGCCTTTTGTTTGTTTGATTACATGCATGAATTAACCAATAACCCAAACACTTCCTCACCCTGCTTAGATAAGAGTTGTTATGGTTGCAAGCTGTGAAACAATTTAAGTTTGGGGTCGGTACACCGAAAGCAGAAAAGTAGGTAAGTGCAAAAGAACAAAAAAAAAACAAAGAGAAAAAGAAATGATAAATACAAAAAGGGGCACTTACCTATAGGAGAATTTGATCTGATAATAAAAATGCGAAGGAAAAGAGATGCTCAAAGAAATACATGAGTAGTCAGTGAAGGATCTTAAGAAACGGTGCCCGACATTGGTAATTGTGAACTCCATACTAACACAGTGAGCGAGATAATAACTCTGATTCTAAGCCAAAAGCCACTAGTTCTCCCATTTGTTTGTTGATCCCACCTTGTCCCTTAGCCCCGTTACAACCGTAAAAGACCTCAAAAAGTGTGTTTCTTGTGTGTAGGAGATGAAGATAAATGTTATACAAACCTATGAGCTGACTTTGCATGCCTTGATCTTTGAGTGAAAACACTCTAACCCGAGAGTTTTGGTGAGAGTGTGAATAAGCTTACAGGTAAAGAAACATCTCATTGTGGAAGTAGGGCTGAATCGCTAAATTCAGGGAAGAAGGAATCAATTGAAAGGCCAACAAAAAGAAAGTTGCGAAAGATCTCAGCAGTACTGTGGTACGATATCTGCGGATAAATTGGGGGATCCTTGCTAGTTTCTCGAGCATCACTTGAGGACAAGCAATGAAGTAAGTTTGGGGTTGTGATCGGTCACGATTCTCACTATGTCTTTGTCACTTTCCTGATGATAATCCAGGTATTCTGCACTGTTTAATGTCATAGTATAGTCTTTTTAATTTGTTTAAGCAAGTTTGTTTGTTTTTGCAAGTTTTATCCATTTGTTAGTTTTCGAGTTTATTTTCCCATTTTATGCGTTGGTTTGGTTGTTCAATGGTACTTCCGATCTAGGAAATTCGTTACGCGAACCTGTGCAAGAAGTGTCGGACGTAAAGAGCAAAAGAAAGAAGAAAAGAGAAGATCAGCAGTGCAACACGGGCGCCCGTGTTGAGGAACACGACCCGTGTTGCAGGGCAGTCAAGAAAGAAGAAGTGGAGAAAGCAGTGGTGCAACACGGGCACCCGTGTTGCTTAACACGACCCGTGTTGCTGTTACTGAGCGCAAGTTGTTTCCTTGATGGATCCAGAGGACCAACACGGG
The DNA here is from genome assembly GCF_029867415.1 of Vicia villosa. Classification (NCBI taxonomy): domain Eukaryota; kingdom Viridiplantae; phylum Streptophyta; class Magnoliopsida; order Fabales; family Fabaceae; genus Vicia; species Vicia villosa. The sequence goes on from NC_081186.1 coordinate 60,925,803, forward strand.
CACCCGTGTTGCCCAACACGACCCGTGTTGGCTGGTTACGCAGATTTTCATGTTTTTATGATTTTCACTCAAAAAGTGATCCAGAAGGGCGTTTTGGACTTTACGACTTAAAAAGAAGGGTTTGCAATATATAGTGAGGAATTGAGAAGAGAAGGGGAATCTTTTACACAACCAAAGGAATTGAATCTGAAGCAGAGCAACGTATGAGATTATTGGAGAAGAGAGATCATTCATGAGCAAGAGCAATTGAAGATCACAAATTCCCCGATTATCTGTAATGTTTAACTTTGATATTTTTGAATTTCTTTTGAACAATATGAGTAGCTAAACCCCCCAATGCTAGGGGGTGTCCCTGATTTGGTTTGTAATGACTTTTGATATTCTGATTTGATCAACTTCATGTTTATGTTATTCAATTCAATTTTATACTGTTCTTAATGCTTTCTTTATCGGACCAATAAAGATTGTTCTGTGATTAACAAGTTGCTGGCTCGCAATTGTTAAGGTTTGTATTAAATTGAACCATAGTAGATATCACCTAGGACTAGGGATACCCTATGGTCACTATGAATTCTTGATGGAAAACAAGCTTGGTTTTATCTGTTCTCTCTAAGGACTTAGGTTTGTAGATGAAAAACCAAAGGTTTGCCCAATAAGGATTTAGGGGCAAACACTCTAAAGATGTAGTAATTGAATACCATGAACTTGTTGAAAAGATCTCAAATAAGGATTCAGAGTTATTACAGAGCAAATTACACACCTTGCCTTGGCATTCACTCATATTAGTGAAAAAGCTTAAATTTACTTTCCGCTATTTTTATTTTAAAACTTATAAATCAATCAAAAACACCAGTTGCCTTTTTGTTTAATTGAATAATTATAAAACTTATATTCCAACGCAGTCCTCGTGATCGATACTTGGTTTTCAACCTTTTATTACTACTTCGTAAAAATAGTACACTTGCTATTTTTCCGATCAATACTATCATCACAACCCCTCAACCTCTTTCTGGAACAAGAAGCAGAAGAGACCCTGTTCTTGCTGATTTTGAAATCTTCTTCAGAAGTGAGGTACCAGGAGTCAGAACTAGGTACTTGAAGTCATTGGAAGAAGATGAAGGTGTAAAAGATCAAGAAAAAGGTGCTCCTGCTAAAGTAGGCCGCAAGAAAACTTCTAGGGCTGCTGCCTCAGAAGATGTTTCAGAAGCTGCTCCTCAAGCTGCTGAAAAGAAGGAAAGAAGGACCAAAAGAAAATTTGATCATCCTTCTGATAATCAGGTGAAGGTAGTTCAGAATGTAGTTGCTGCTACTGTTAAAGAAGTTGTTCCAGAAGAAGTTATTGCTGAAGTAGTTAAGGCTGTTTCAATTGAATTTGAAAAGAATAAGAAGGAGGCTGCTGATAAGAGGAAGAAGAAGTCGAATAATAATGCTGAAAATGTTAGATCGGCCACCAATTTCACCTTGTTCCTGTGTTCGAATCAATGGAAAAGCACTTCATTCGGTGGTATTTTAAGTTGTTTCAATTTAGTTCTTTTTAGTTTTGTTAATTTTTGTTTTTGAGTTTGGTGTGTTATCTTTTCTAGTTTTTGTTTTTTTTCCATTGCTTTTGATCTAGTGTTTGGTAGTTGTCATACCCCAAAATTTGCCCATACATTTTTTCCTATCCCAATTCAAATCAAGATGCAAACCTCCAAGACACACTCTCCTATACAAGGCTCTAAAACTAGGGTTTGGCTCATTCAAAGGAAAATCAGTGAATCAATGGCTCCAAGGCATCTCATATGGCTCAATATATCTCACATCACCTCCATGACAAGTATAAAGCCTATCCCAAAGCTCTGGTCATTCAAAGGTTCAGAAAGTCAATAGTCGACTGGTTGACCTAAAAAGTCAACTGTGGTCAAAGCAAAATCAAAACTCCTGATTTTTGTCAAAATCCTCATATTGAAGTATCATTCACCATTTTATCAAGAATTGATCATGGTTCATCAAAGAAAGATCAAAAATCAACAATTCAAAAAGTTTCTAAATTAGGGTTTTGTATAGGAGAAAGTCAACTGAACTTTGACTGATCATATCTCTCTCATACTTCCTCATAAATTCCCAACCAAAGCTTATTCTCAAGGAAATTCAATTCTCTACAACTTTGATGTTTGGTCCAAGATCAATAAAAGCTTCCGCATAAGAGATATAAGCCAAGACATTACAGGTTCTTTTAAAAAGTCAACTAAACGTCATCTTTTTCAAATAAAGCATACATGAACATGCAAGATTGAACTAAAGTGAAACCAAAAGGAAATTTTAGAGGATACCGTAAGTTTTCTAAAAAGTCTAGGAACGCATTTTTTTCAAATTAAATTGAAGGAGTGATGGTTGGTGCAAGTTGAAGCATTTTTGAGAAAAATGAAGAACGTCAAATTGAGTATTTTTGAATGTTTGAGTTAATGGGTCTAATTGGTGAGGTGAGAATATGAATATGACATACTAGAGGACCTCTAAGCCCATTTGTGCATGGTCATGTTTATTATTTCATTTATTTTTTATTTTTTGTTTAAATTAAATAAAAATAAACCTAATAAGTATCAAAGTGGTGCAAGAAACGTATGGCTTATATTTTCCAATCATAATCCAATCAAATATTAAAATTGAGGATCAAGGGATTCGTTTGGTGGTGATTGAACCATGATTGAACCAAATTTAACAACTTTGTATACAAAATTCCAATCAAATATTTCATAATAATCACAAGAGATTTGTTGGAAGATTGTTGACCTAATCAGGATCCCTATAAGTAGTTGTATGATTCAGAAACAAGGGGGTTTTTTTTTGGTGGCTGAGGATCCCGAACAGAATTCCGGGAATTCATGTCAAACAAGCAAGTCGCATCCATGATGCTATGCGGATTAAATTCAATTGAAGCATTCTAATGTGTTCCTCGATAACGTCTGATCAATCCCAACAGTTTGCAATACATGAAGGCACCCAGAACCGCGACGCTTTCGTTATCGGTTTCAACCTTTTCTTAATTCGCGATTTCACACCTATATGCATTATTAACTGGATTTGATTGCGTTTTTGTGTTAATAACCTTGCTTTGATACTTTCTGGATAGTTGAATTGGATTGTAAGTGCAGGGATGGAGTTTCGCCATGGCTAGGGTTCCTCATTCGTAATTTGGGGCTGTGCCATTAGAGGAGGAATTAACCCAAATTGAGGGCATCATGGAGTTTGCAGCGTTTGTTTCAGACAATCTGGGCTATTAATCGTTATTATTCGTTAAGGATATGCAAGTTTTGAAGGTTGAAGATCTACGGCCACGCAATAAAACCGTGGCCAAAGGGTATTCTCTTTTCAAGATTCCACGAAGAAGAAGAAGTAACAGGGGCGCGTTCTTGATTTTAAATTCATATACAAACTTTGTTTTTTTTATATTTCACTGTGCGCGTCGGTTAAATAGGTTGAAGTGGTAGCGCAGTTGGTAAAGCTTGTTGCTGTTGAGGGGAGGAACCTCGGTTCTAGCCATGTTCAAGACAGAAATTTTTGATAAAAATGCTATGCCAGATCCTACGCTACGAGTGTACGCGCGCTCACCACACTCCCTCCTGTCATCATCGTTGGATCTCGTGGCTATCCAGATCTGAGGGCCCAGAGCTGCTCCTTATCGTACACCTTCAAGACGTCATCACACTGAACCAAAAGCTAAGCTTTCTAAAAAATTTATTATTTCAAATTACATGAACACTTTTGTTTACTCCTTTTTCTCGTTGCTTTTACTATAATTCCTTTTTATTATTTATTTGTATTTGTTAAATAATTTAGTATTTATATAATCTTTTTAATTACTTATGTTTAATCGAAAATTCGATTTTCTTTATAATCCTTTAATTTTAATTTTTATTTATAACCTTAAATGTTAGATTTAACCCTGTAATCATTAAATTTTGTTTTGACTTATCTATCTGATCGAACTTTCGACTTCATTAGCCTTTTAGGGTTTGTCCAACCCCATTTATTTGTTTTATTTGCCATTTGGAATAAAATAGGGTTTATACCAATAATTAATTAAATTAATCTTATTTATTCTATTAACCATAGTTAATTCGTGCCTTATCAGGGTTTACAAAAATTATGGTCATACACTAAAGAATATTTCTTTGCGCATTTTTCAGGGTTATCATTAGACATCTTCCGACTATGTGGCATGCTTGCTACAAAGCTAAGTCCCGACCCTATTATTTTATTTAAGTATTTTGTTTGCCTTATAAAAATATCATTAGGGTTTCGTCCTCAAAAGTCAATGGACTCTTTCTGCACTCACTCCATCTCTTTCATGCCTTTGCCACTTTCAGTGTTACCCCGAGGCTTCCTCCGCTTGCCAACCATATCAGATCAAATCAAGCTAAGTACTTTTGTTTATTTTATTATTTTAAATTCATTATATCCTTATTTTTAGGGTTAACTGTGTTCGCCTTCGAACCGATAAATGCACTCACCCTATTTTGTTTGCCTTTTCCAGGGTTTGTCAAATTGCCAAAGCCACGAGTATCGGTAACCCTAAACCCTAACCCTGATATTTTTTGTCTTTTATTATTATTTGTGTCAAACCCTATTAGGGATCCGCTGGTTTCATTTTCCCCTTCCCTTTATTGCTTTATAACTGCGTGGTTAGTAATTTAGGGAGTGCAACTCGTTAATTGAATTAGAATAACTAATTACAAGATAAATAACTGAATCAAATCACGTGATTGGTGCACACACGCACGCTTTTGGGGTAACCTCTCTGTTGCCTTGTTGCCTGTTGCCTGTTGCCTTTGTGTTTTTTTGCAGAATAAGCCACGTCCCTCGAATTCGAGGATACCTCAGCCATGTTGCCTCGATAAAAAGGTCACGACCCTAAATGATGCTGCCTTCGATACACAAATGACCTCGACCCTCGGAAGTTGCCTACGGAAAAAGGCTGAGGTATCCTCTGGTTGCCTACGAATAATGGCTTATTCTGATCCTTGCCTTAGACTACCTGCCCTTCTATGGCATGGGACAGTCTTATGGCAAAGGATGCTTCGATGACCCTTCAACCTCCAAATGAAAGGCTTCCTGCCCTCTTATGGCAAGGATAGATCCTTTTACCCTGAAAGGCTAAAAAGAACATTTTTCATCTAACCAGGTAATTTGCCCTTAATTGCATGCTCTGGTTTAAAAACATCTTTCTACTATCTTCTAAGCACTTTCAAGGCTACGCTCATTTACGAGCTAAAGTCCTTGTTTCTTCATCTTCTATACATTTCTAAACTTTTGGTTTCAAAACGAGCAAAGCAATTAAGAGCCCATGGAAAACCATGGATGCAAAGGGTGCCTTACACCTTCCCTTTGCATAATTACCCCCCGAACCCTATTTTATTTAAAAGGTTTTTCCTGTTCTTTTAGCCTTTCCGATTTAATTTGGATAAAATAAAAGTCGGTGGCGACTCTTGCTTACCGCGACATTTCGATTGATAAAAAGTCAGTTCACCGTATTACAGAACTGGCGACTCTGCTGGGGATTTTTCGATAAAAGAGGGGTTACCTTAAAAGTTTAGGAATCACTTAAATGTTTTCTATTGTTTGTTTTGTTCGTTTTATTTTTCAGGGGCGTTTTGGGAAAATTGAAGGACGAATCCTATTCCCGGATTCAAGAACACTTAAGTTTAGGAGTGGCATAGTCATGGAGGCCTCTTTCACATATGTGGGAGATGAGTCAATATGAAGTTCACGCTTGAGTTAGGACTCCATAGCATATGCACACCTTTCTCAAATGAGGGAGGTCTATGTATGTGTCTGTGGGTGCGCCGGAGCTCAAGGACCTTTAGTTACCCTTAACCCATCCTGGCCTTTAGGAACGTAGTGGGGGGACTACTCTTGACAAATGTTAAGAACTAGTCGCTACCCGATGCTACAATTCAGATAGGTTCTTTCTCAAAGTATCATTGCATGGTGCAAATGCATCATGTCCGAGGGTGCTTTAGAAGGGCTGACAATTCTGGATAACTTGTAGAACCCGTTGCTGAAATCTCCTCATCCATAGAAATACCCTTGGGAAGGACACCTGATCAGACTCCATGCAAGACTTAAGCCAAAAATTGTGTGACTTGTGTGACTCGCGTGACTTGCGTGACTTATTTATGTTTGCTACTAACCTCCGCTTCCTTGCAGGTTTTGTTAAAAGGACTTGTTTGTCCTTACTATCTCACACTATGCCAAATGAACTTCATTCGCATAACATCATGCCATCATGACATCATAAGCATAACATGATTAATTAACCCTTTCAAGGATCTTAGGAATTTAGGGCGCACAATTTCAGTTGCTCTTATCAAGGACTGAATTCCTATCAAGGGGCAAGAGGATTTATTTTCCTCTGGCCACATACCTTCCAATTCAGAGACTCAACACCTATCAAGGGGCAAGAGGATTTATTTTCCTCTAGCCATGTATCTTCAAATTCAGAAGTATCTCGAATCAGAGGCGATGACCCACTTGATATGGTGAGCTTAATTCTCAAAGAAAGACGTTCAAAGACAAAGTTCAAATTTCTTCAGACAAAGACGCGACCAAATCATTTTCTAATGTTGCTAACTAAATACCTAAAGATCCTTGAAAGCATTTCACATGCATCATGACATTGCATACTTCTAACAATGTTTTCAGGTTCCGCCCCGACAAGCATTCCTCTCAGATATAATCAAGCCTAAGATTCATTCTGACAAGTCTTTTTACATACCAAAACTTCATCAAAAACCTCATCAACTCTAACGAGCCAGCATTCTCTATCAGACATGGTCTAATGTATGACCCGTTCCGGTATTCCTCTTCAGATATGGTCTAATGAATGACTCGTTCTGACATTCCAACAGATATGGTCTAATATATGACTCGTTCTGTTACTCCTCAACAGATATGGTCTAATGTATGACCCGTTCCGATTTCCTACTTCCAGATATGGTCCAATGTACGACTCATTCTGACATTCCAACAGATATGGTCCAATGTATGACCCGTTCCGATTTCCTACTTCCAGATATGGTCTAACGTACGACCCGTTCTGGCATTCCTCTTCAGACATGGTTTAATGAATAACTCGTTCTGATGTCCTACGCCATATACATTCCGGAAGCTCGAACCTCGGACATTCTGAAACATTCTTATCAGATACACATTCCGGAAGCTCGAACCCCGGATACTCTGAATCTCTACACCAGTTCCACAATAACAACGCAAGCCAGACATACTTAGGCGTCAATTCACCAAAATCAAAATGTCGTTGGCTCAAGCATTACAACATCTGTTGAAGATCAGATTGATTACTCTAAGGGATACCCCTAAGAATTCTAACACCTCCACTCCTGGTGATAAACTCAATGCGAAGTGCGCGTACCATTCCAACCGTCCTGGACATTACACAAACAATTGTCGGACATTGAAGAAGAAGACTCAAGATCTGATCAAGGACGGAAAAATCAAATCCAACTCCCCTGAAACTCCTGTGGTGATCACTACTCCTATGCCTAATCACAAAAAGATTGATTAATACCTAGAAGGATGAACTTTTTAGATCATTAGATTTACTTTCATTTGCAATTTCTATTCTGTTTGTTTAAACATTCTAATTATGGTAGACATTATCTGTTTTAATAATCATCATCAGTGCATTGCATATGTTTGTCTTGATTAAATTATTTCGCTATCACTCTTTTTAATTATGTCGTTACTCTGCATATGTTTTGTGATACTCAACTCCTGCTAAGCTGTAAGCCTTTTAAGGGAGGATGACGAGAACGATACCGCAACCTCATATAGTATGCTTTTGAACGGACTATGCTGACGATGTACAGGCATTGTTTCAATTCCTAAACAGTGGAGATATAAGGATGTTAATCCCTCGTCAACCCCTTTGAGCCTAAGAAGTAGAAGTTTCTTTCTTGTACTAATTAAAACCCTTGATCATAACCTGGGGCAGGGTAGTTCTCAGTTTAATTGGGCTGTGCATTCTATTTTAAGAGAATCATTCGGTACACCTTTCAACAAAGGTTTCAATTACAAGCATTCAGCCACACACACCAAAGAAATGTTGGAAATATCAATCAAAAGACAATGACGGTTCATCAATCATCAAACAAGGCAGTCAATATCTTTCAAAAAAAAAATGGGAAAAACATATAATACAAAGAAAGGCCTGCTAAGTCAAAAATCAAAAGAAGACTTGGGCAAAAATCAAGGCGTCCCGTTGACTGTAAGCTCAAAATAGACAGTTCAGGCAAAATTTAGGGATATCAATAAGATGAAAAAAGAGAAGTCAATAAATTCCTGAACAACACAATGTTGTGACTACCAAAAGGAAGAAGTGACTGCCATCTCAAAAGTTCTCTCTGCTTGTGAACCATCATCATTATCAAAGGTGCAAATCCAAAAGTCTCTTGGAACCCGAATGCATGAGTTAAATTAACTGAGTTTAGGACTGAAGATCATCACGAAGAAGGGTGGGTATAAATAAACTTTGAGCCTTTATCCTTTGTTTCTTAAACCGTGAACCAAGCCACGTTACAACCATTAAAAGTCCTAACTGAAGCATCGTTAGTTCAAAAGCATACTGTCACCAAAAAGGTATCCTGACTCCTTAAGGTTTGCTACAAATGTTGAGTTGACACTTTGTTTTTTACAAACATCACATTGTTACAAATATCATGTTTTTACAAATATCACGCTTTTACATCTCCAGTTTTAATGTTTTTCAAAAAAACTCAAGACAGACGTATGCATTGCATCTCATGAATTCATTATTAAACATATTCTGCTACATAATTTCAAATGTTAGCATCAGAAAGAACTTGCACAGGGTACAACTAATGACTGAAAGTTATCCCGACAGACAAGATTACTCCGAGAAGCAATGTCTCTTACGTATACAAGGGGCATGGCACGTTTTGCCCAATCAATCTGGGGCAATCAAGTCAAGATTCCGAGAATCTCTCAAAGATGCCAAAAACAATCAGGGGCATGCGTCCAAGTAAAATCTGAATCTATTTCCAATCAACATGGGGCATCGTCCTGGGCCTATGATTACGAGGGGCATGACGCCCATAGTGCATATCTCATAAAGTCCTCGCGAGGCGAATCTTTCCAAAGTCCCTACTAGCAGGGGCAAATCTATGCAAGTCCAGTTTGACATCTTGATCAACACTCAATGATGTGTCCTAATCAAATCCAAGAATGGTAGTTACTATAATACTGGGGGCAACTTCCAAGACATCCATGCCTCCCCACAGAGTCGACTTCACAAGATCATTTCCCCACAGAGTAATCCTCAAAGAAGATATCTTCAAACGTACTCGTCCAACGAAAGACATAGCTCCTCAACAGAGTTCACATCTTTGACATCGTCGTTTCCCCGACCTTCTTCTCTTCTCCAAACATGGTTTATTAATATTTCTAAATCCCCAGTCGGGATCCATCAAAATACTACTCATCCCCAAACAAGAATCATAAATTCCCAGCTGAGCATCTTCAAATAAGATCAGACATCAAAATCACAAAGACATAGAGATTTATTTTCTCAATCAAGACAACATAAATCATATTCACCTATCATATGTCATAAACATATTCATACATTGCATGCATTACCTCGCAATGAATTTATCCATAACATACAAAGTTTCTCATTTATTTTGAGAGACTCATTACATAATACATGCATCATGACATTGCATAAAGACTAACTATACCTGTTGCAGGATACAGGTACCGACAAATGAACGAAATCTCCAACTTTCCAAGATCTAATTCAGCTACTACGAATGGTACTGACACGGTCAACGCTCGAAGATCTAATTCATTTACCACGAACGGTAATGACACGATCATTTTCAAAGATCTAATTCAGCTACTACGAACGGTACTGACACGATCAAATTTCAGAGGTCTAAGTCTATCATCACGAACGGTGTGGACACGATCACTGGCCTCCCTAGTCTAATTCAGTCACTACGAACGGTGCTGACACGACAAGAGAATCTAATTCTATCATCACGAACGATGAAGACACGATTATCTCCTCAGATCTAATTCTATCATCACGAACGATGAAGACGCGATCATCTTTCCAAGATCTAATTCAAGTATCACGAACGATACTGACACGATCAATTCCCAAGGATCTAATTCATCTACCACGAACGGTAATGACAAGGTCAATGCGCAAACAACATCTTCTCAAAATTCAACTACCAGATGGCATCCACAAGCCCATCTCCGACAAAAGTCCCCACTTCAAATAGGGCAAATTTCTTGGTATTCTTATGTTCAATCATCTTCCACCTTCAGATACCGACTGGCGCGCAAACCACTCTACATCTTCAGGTTTAAGATAATTGAACAGGGGCAGCTGTCATACCCCAAAATTTGCCCATACATTTTTTCCTATCCCAATTCAAATCAAGATGCAAAGCTCCAAGACACACTCTCCTATACAAGGCTCTAAAACTAGGGTTTGGCTCATTCAAAGGAAAATCAGTGAATCAATGGCTCCAAGGCATCTCATATGGCTCAATATATCTCACATCACCTCCATGACAAGTATAAAGCCTATCCCAAAGCTCTGGTCATTCAAAGGTTCAGAAAGTCAACAGTCGACTGGTTGACCTAAAAAGTCAACTGTGGTCAAAGCAAAATCAAAACTCCTGATTTTTGTCAAAATCCTCATATTGAAGTATCATTCACCATTTTATCAAGAATTGATCATGGTTCATCAAAGAAAGATCAAAAATCAACAATTCAAAAAGTTTCTAAATTAGGGTTTTGTATAGGAGAAAGTCAACTGAACTTTGACTGATCATATCTCTCTCATACTTCCTCATAAATTCCCAACCAAAGCTTATTCTCAAGGAAATTCAATTCTCTACAACTTTGATGTTTGGTCCAAGATCAATAAAAGCTTCCGCATAAGAGATATAAGCCAAGACATTACAGGTTCTTTTAAAAAGTCAACTAAACGTCATCTTTTTCAAATAAAGCATACATGAACATGCAAGATTGAACTAAAGTGAAACCAAAAGGAAATTTTAGAGGATACCGTAAGTTTTCTAAAAAGTCTAGGAATGCATTTTTTTCAAATTAAATTGAAGGAGTGATGGTTGGTGCAAGTTGAAGCATTTTTGAGAAAAATGAAGAACGTCAAATTGAGTATTTTTGAATGTTTGAGTTAATGGGTCTAATTGGTGAGGTGAGAATATGAATATGACATACTAGAGGACCTCTAAGCCCATTTGTGCATGGTCATGTTTATTATTTCATTTATTTTTTATTTTTTGTTTAAATTAAATAAAAATAAACCTAATAAGTATCAAAGTGGTGCAAGAAACGTATGGCTTATATTTTCCAATCATAATCCAATCAAATATTAAAATTGAGGATCAAGGGATTCGTTTGGTGGTGATTGAACCATGATTGAACCAAATTTAACAACTTTGTATACAAAATTCCAATCAAATATTTCATAATAATCACAAGAGATTTGTTGGAAGATTGTTGACCTAATCAGGATCCCTATAAGTAGTTGTATGATTCAGAAACAAGGGGGTTTTTTTTTGGTGGCTGAGGATCCCGAACAGAATTCCGGGAATTCATGTCAAACAAGCAAGTCGCATCCATGATGCTATGCGGATTAAATTCAATTGAAGCATTCTAATGTGTTCCTCGATAACGTCTGATCAATCCCAACAGTTTGCAATACATGAAGGCACCCAGAACCGCGACGCTTTCGTTATCGGTTTCAACCTTTTCTTAATTCGCGATTTCACACCTATATGCATTATTAACTGGATTTGATTGCGTTTTTGTGTTAATAACCTTGCTTTGATACTTTCTGGATAGTTGAATTGGATTGTAAGTACAGGGATGGAGTTTCGCCATGGCTAGGGTTCCTCATTCGTAATTTGGGGCTGTGCCATTAGAGGAGGAATTAACCCAAATTGAGGGCATCATGGAGTTTGCAGCGTTTGTTTCAGACAATCTGGGCTATTAATCGTTATTATTCGTTAAGGATATGCAAGTTTTGAAGGTTGAAGATCTACGGCCACGCAATAAAACCGTGGCCAAAGGGTATTCTCTTTTCAAGATTCCACGAAGAAGAAGAAGTAACAGGGGCGCGTTCTTGATTTTAAATTCATATACAAACTTTGTTTTTTTTATATTTCACTGTGCGCGTCGGTTAAATAGGTTGAAGTGGTAGCGCAGTTGGTAAAGCTTGTTGCTGTTGAGGGGAGGAACCTCGGTTCTAGCCATGTTCAAGACAGAAATTTTTGATAAAAATGCTATGCCAGATCCTACGCTACGAGTGTACGCGCGCTCACCACACTCCCTCCTGTCATCATCGTTGGATCTCGTGGCTATCCAGATCTGAGGGCCCAGAGCTGCTCCTTATCGTACACCTTCAAGACGTCATCACACTGAACCAAAAGCTAAGCTTTCTAAAAAATTTATTATTTCAAATTACATGAACACTTTTGTTTACTCCTTTTTCTCGTTGCTTTTACTATAATTCCTTTTTATTATTTATTTGTATTTGTTAAATAATTTAGTATTTATATAATCTTTTTAATTACTTATGTTTAATCGAAAATTCGATTTTCTTTATAATCCTTTAATTTTAATTTTTATTTATAACCTTAAATGTTAGATTTAACCCTGTAATCATTAAATTTTGTTTTGACTTATCTATCTGATCGAACTTTCGACTTCATTAGCCTTTTAGGGTTTGTCCAACCCCATTTATTTGTTTTATTTGCCTTTTGGAATAAAATAGGGTTTATACCAATAATTAATTAAATTAATCTTATTTATTCTATTAACCATAGTTAATTCGTGCCTTATCAGGGTTTACGAAAATTATGGTCATACACTAAAGAATATTTCTTTGCGCATTTTTCAGGGTTATCATTAGACATCTTTCGACTATGTGGCATGCTTGCTACAAAGCTAAGTCCCGACCCTATTATTTTATTTAAGTATTTTGTTTGCCTTATAAAAATATCATTAGGGTTTCGTCCTCAAAAGTCAATGGACTCTTTCTGCACTCACTCCATCTCTTTCATGCCTTTGCCACTTTCAGTGTTACCCCGAGGCTTCCTCCGCTTGCCAACCATATCAGATCAAATCAAGCTAAGTACTTTTGTTTATTTTATTATTTTAAATTCATTATATCCTTATTTTTAGGGTTAACTGTGTTCGCCTTCGAACCGATAAATGCACTCACCCTATTTTGTTTGCCTTTTCCAGGGTTTGTCAAATTGCCAAAGCCACGAGTATCGGTAACCCTAAACCCTAACCCTGATATTTTTTGTCTTTTATTATTATTTGTGTCAAACCCTATTAGGGATCCGCTGGTTTCATTTTCCCCTTCCCTTTATTGCTTTATAACTGCGTGGTTAGTAATTTAGGGAGTGCAACTTGTTAATTGAATTAGAATAACTAATTACAAGATAAATAACTGAATCAAATCACGTGATTGGTGCACACACGCACGCTTTTGGGGTAACCTCTCTGTTGCCTTGTTGCCTGTTGCCTGTTGCCTTTGTGTTTTTTTGCAGAATAAGCCACGTCCCTCGAATTCGAGGATACCTCAGCCATGTTGCCTCGATAAAAAGGTCACGACCCTAAATGATGCTGCCTTCGATACACAAATGACCTCGACCCTCGGAAGTTGCCTACGGAAAAAGGCTGAGGTATCCTCTGGTTGCCTACGAATAATGGCTTATTCTGATCCTTGCCTTAGACTACCTGCCCTTCTATGGCATGGGACAGTCTTATGGCAAAGGATGCTTCGATGACCCTTCAACCTCCAAATGAAAGGCTTCCTGCCCTCTTATGGCAAGGATAGATCCTTTTACCCTGAAAGGCTAAAAAGAACATTTTTCATCTAACCAGGTAATTCGCCCTTAATTGCATGCTCTGGTTTAAAAACATCTTTCTACTATCTTCTAAGCACTTTCAAGGCTACGCTCATTTACGAGCTAAAGTCCTTGTTTCTTCATCTTCTATACATTTCTAAACTTTTGGTTTCAAAACGAGCAAAGCAATTAAGAGCCCATGGAAAACCATGGATGCAAAGGGTGCCTTACACCTTCCCTTTGCATAATTACCCCCCGAACCCTATTTTATTTAAAAGGTTTTTCCTGTTCTTTTAGCCTTTCCGATTTAATTTGGATAAAATAAAAGTCGGTGGCGACTCTTGCTTACCGCGACATTTCGATTGATAAAAAGTCAGTTCACCGTATTACAGTAGTGTTTAAAGTTATGCAGTACCGGGCACGATTCGAGGCAAGAAAAAGTGGTTTTTGGTGAGACAGAGCTGTGACACGGCCACCAGTGTCATGTGACACGGCCGTGTCACACTTGCTGAAGAGAAAAACTTGAAAATATGAAAACCAAGAAAACAGAGTTGTGACACGGCCACCCGTGTCATGGGACACGGCCGTGTCAGACTTGCGCGCAGAAAAATATTTGTTTTCAAATCTTTGAATCAGTCACTTAAGGAGGGGCATGATGGACTTTTCAGAAGAGACTATATGCTGAGAGTTATTTAGTCACCGTTTGGAAAGGAGAAAATCACTTTTTGACGGTCAGAGAACGTGAAAATAGAGATTGAGAGCATTGGGGCTTGGAGCGAAGAAATCTTCAAGAGCATCCGCGATTGAAGATCAATTCCGATTCAACCAATTGTAATGTCTTCATCTTTAATCATTGTTATCTTGCTAATTGCCATGAGTAACTAAACCTTTACGTGTTAGGGGGTGTCCCTGAATTGCTATTGTAATGAACCTAATTTCCTTTATGTTATGAAATCGTTATGTGTGTGAACTTATTTGATTGTGCAAAGTGCTTATTGCTTTATCTATCGGACAAATAGATTTTTGATTTACGGTTAAGGGTTAGGTCGGACAAACACCCTTATCGCTGTTTGCACAATAATATTACGGTTGTTATTGCTTAGGAATGAGGATTCTCCGTAGTAACCGTAATAATCTTGATAAATTATATTGCGCTTGATCACTTCTTGAATTGCTAAGGAATTAGGATACAAGATAGTATCAAAAGGTTTTCCGCTAAGGAATTAGGGAAGATAACTCTTGAGATTCGGTAATAGTTCATGTACACTGATATTTCGTAAATAAGGATTAAAGGTTGTTGCAAGGCAATTCATACACTTGACCCTAGCATAATTTCTCATATTGTTTTAAAGTCATTTTTACGCTTTCTATTAATTTGTTATCATTTATCATTACCTCCAAACAAACAACAAAACCCCCATGTTCTTTTGTTCAATTGAATCGTTACGATAACTTATATTTCCTACGCAGTCCGTGAGTTCGATACTTGGGGATTAATCCCATTATTACTACATCGGTAAAAATAGTACACTTGCTATTTTTCCGATCAAGTTTTTGGCGCCGTTGCCGGGGACTGCCAAATTATAAGTTGAAGAATAGTTCAATTGAATTTTTGTTGCTTTGCAACTAAAATTATTTTTCTGTTATTTTATTTTTTTGTCATTCATTTGCTTATTACTAACAATCGTCTAACCTTTGTATGCGAGGTAAGGCCTCAGCAGAATTTATTTTTGACGCAGAGCCAGAACGATCATTGCGAGCTAGGCTTCGAAAAGCGAAGCAAGAACAACTGGAAGCGTTAGAAGACATTCAGACAGCTTCGGAATCTGATAACGAGGAAATTCTCTCTATTCATTCTGAGCATTCAGATTCGGAGGCTGAAACGATGGCAGCTCCCGTAGAAAGGCTATTAGGTGATTATGGTGGAGCAAATGCACCAGCTGGCCGGATGACAATTGTAAATCAACCGGTCAATGTTGCTCACTTTCAGCTACACCCAGCAACAATTCGACAGCTGGAGAAGAAACCATTTTCGGGAAGAATAAATGAAGATGCTAATAAGCATTTACAAAGGTTTCTCACCATGACAACTTCTCTAAAGATAGAAGGACACTCTGAAGAAGCAAAGAAGTTGGTTATGTTTCCGTTCACATTAGCGGATGACACTGAAGAGTGGTTCTACTCATTACCTGCTGGGAGTATTACCACATGGCAACAAATGGAGTTAACCTTCCTAAATGAGTATTTTCCGGCTGCTGTTTATATTCGTAAAAGATATGATATTGTTAACTTTAAATAGAAGGAAGGAGAATCACTCGGAGATGCGTATAACAGATTCAAGAGGTTATTGGTGGCATGCCCAACTCACAACATGGATGTCACTGAACAAATGCAGAATTTTCTGAATGGTCTTAAAATGAAGACTAAGCAATTGATTGACACAGCAGCTGGTGGCTCATCCAACTTTTCAACAGCCACTGGTGTTAAAAAAATCATAGAAGCTATTGCGGCCAATGAACACTTGGAGTTATATGACCGGAGTGTTAGCCAACCTGAAGGATTAGTGGATATGAAATTGTCAACGCAAGTTGTGAAAATAGAAGATCAGGTAGCTGCAGAAGTTGAGCGGAGATTGAAACAGATGGGTCTTGAAAAACAAACAGTAGCACAAATTCAACCGGCTCAAGCAAGTCAACCGGTGGGGTGTGAAATATGTGGAGGTCCTCATTTTACTGTTCAGTGTGTTGCTACAGCTCAGCAAGTGGAGGAAATAAAGTTCTTGAAGCAAAACAACCCCTACTCAAATACCTACAATCCGGGGTGGAAAAATCATCCAAATATTTCATGGAAGGATCAAGCAGGGAATGCTCCTAAACAAGAGGTTATTCCATATCAAGGTCAGCAGTCGCAGCAACAGTATAGAACTCCTCAACAACATTATCAACAACCTCAACAACAGACCCCCAGAAAAGCAGATTGGGAGATTGCCATCGAAAAAATGGCAGCTCAAAGCTCTCAGTTTCAAGAAGAAACAAGGAGTAATTTTCGAAACACGGGTGCATCCATCAAAAATCTTGAGGTTCAGATGAGTCAGATAGCACAACAACTCGCCAATGCTCAACCACAAGGTGCCTTACCTAGTGGAACTGTTACAAACCCAAGGGAGCATCAGAATGTGAATGTCATCTCAACAAGAAGTCTGAGGAGATCAAAACCAGAAGAAAAAAATGAAACCGAGTATGATGATATCATCGAAGTAGATCTAGAAGTGAGAGAAAATCCGAAAGAGCCTGAAGTAGTGATATCACCGGTTAAGCCGCTGGAAGAGAAAAATAAGAAAGAAACTAAACCGGTGGTCAAATTACCATTCCCCTCTAGAGTGGCCAAGAAGGATTCGAAAGAGAAGGATTTTGAGAAGTTTGCTGCAATGTTCAAGAAGTTAGAGATTAACTTACCTTTCTTTGAAGCACTTGAGAATATGCCTTTGTACAAGAAATTTATGAAAGAGGTAATTTCTAAGAAGAAACAAGTGGGAGATGAGCTGAAAGTCAGAATCGAAAAGTGTGGTAGAATCTCACCAGAGAAGAGAATACCAATCAAGCAAAAAGATTCTGGATCAGTTGCAATACCGTGCACGATAAATAACAGAACTTTCATGAAGGTTCTAATTGATTCGGGTGCTAGTGTGAGCTTAATGCCGTTATCTATCTTCAAAAAGCTCGGTATTGAAAAGGTGAGTGAAAGAGGAACAGAGTTGAAATTTGCAGATCACACCATGAAGAGGTCATATGAGGTGGCAGAAGATGTATTGGTAGAAATTGACAAATTTGTTTTTCCAGTTGATTTTGAAATAATGGATATCCCTGAAGATGAAGAGACCCCTATTATTCTGGGTCGACCTTTCTTGCGCACTAGTCGGTGCAATTTCGATATTGAAAAAGGTACTCTGACTTTGAAATCTTTTGAGGAAGAAATAACTCTGAAAGTGTTAAACACCAAGAAGCAAGGTGAAAGTGGAGATAATCAATCTTCAGTTGGAATGATCCACATAGTAGGCGAAAGCAAAAGATCGGAACCAACCCCAAAAAAGGTCTCAAGCATAATCTCTCAGGTGGCAGCATCTCATATAAAAACCCCAAAGTCCAATAAAGGGATCAAGGAAAGAAAGAAAAAGGAACATCGAGGTGAGGAGATGGAAGTTGAAAGTGACTTGAGGCACAAAGTGGTCCATCCACTATTTCTAGATGAGTTCTGGGTTGCGGAAAGGACAAGCAACATGGTGTGGAAGAGGAAGTATCCCCCATAATAGAAGGGAATGGACCGTCGAGCCATGCGACGTTAAACGAAGCGCTTCGTGGGAGGCAACCCACATGATTTCTTTTTAATAGTTTTATGTGTTTTTGCATTTTATTCCGTAAGTGCAAACAGTGTGTCTCTTGCAAAGAGAAAGGCGAGAAGGGACAGATAAGTCTGGACATAAAAAAATAATAAGTTTGGAGGAAGTCAGGGGTCTGACACGGGCACCCGTGTCCTGTGACACGGCCGTGTCACAACTCCTGAAGAAGAGGATGTGAAAATTCAATTTGTGGAAAAGTCGGAGGTCTGACACGGGCACCCGTGTCCTGTGACACGGCTGTGTCACAGACCCTGGAGGATTTTTTTGTGAAACTCAATTTTGGAAGGGAGGCAGAGTCCTGACACGGCCACCCGTGTCGTGTGAGACGGCCGTGTCAGGCAGGTGCGCTAATTTTTTTCCTTCTTCATCTTCCCCATCTACAATTCTCCACCTCCGCCTCAGTGAGCACTGTAAGTCTCCCTTATGCTTGCTTACACATTGCGGACAATGTTGAGTTCAAGTGTGGGGGAGGTTCTTTCATTTAAGTTATTTTCTGTTATTTCCTTCTATTTCAGTTTCCTTATTTTCAATTAAGTATGTGTGTTTTGAGTCTTCAGTGCACCAGGATGAATGTGATTCCAGAAAATAGTATCATGGGAATGAAGGTGAAAAAGGGGAAAGACGCATCTTAAATTGGCATCCGGGGCACCTGTGAAAGTTGGCACAACTGGAGAAAAATGCTAGACGCAACTTGATGGTGCCAAGTGAATGAGTTTAGAGCAACCCGAACCGGGCATGAAGTTGTACAAAATGGAGACCATTGTTGAACCTGTAAGCAATACCTAACATGTGAGGATATACAAAGCCAAACACATCATTTCATCGTGAGAGAGCATCAGGTATGGCATCATCACTCTAATTTTGCATTTGTTCTTCATATAGTACATAAATTGATCACACACACTGAGGCACTTTTGTTTGTTTAACCCGGAACCTTTCTTACCCAACCTTGTTGTCTATTATCCCTCGTTAACAAATCTTTACCCATCATCCATGTTTTTCTTTTAAAAAAGAAAAAGATATTTTTTTCATAACCCCTCTTGTTTCCTCTATATTTGGTATTAACTATAAGCCTGAGTCCGATAGCAAAAGTTAAGTTTGGGGTACCCAAGTCCGGTAGTAAAAGAAGGAGGCAAGTGTAAAAAAAAAAAGAAAAAAAAAAGGAACACATGCAAGAAAGAAAATGTTTGTGCAAAAGGAAAAAAAAAAAGAGAAAAAAAATTGATTTTGTTTTACACACTTGCCATCATGTAAAGAGTTCTAAGAGTCCGGAAAGCAGAAAAATCGCTAAACACTCCAAATACTATGTAATGTGCAAAAAGATATCGGACGGATTAGTTGATACCAAACCATAAATCCTCGTACCCAATTTCTTTGTTTATCCTACCTAACCTAAGCCCCGTTACAACCCGTAAGTCCTCAAAAAGTGTGTGTTATTGATTATGTGGAATTGTGTTAGAATGTGTACAAAATTTAAGAGTAGATATGCATGCCTTGATGAATGAGTGAAACACTTAACCCCGAGAGAATTGGCGAGGAGTGTGATTTAGCTTGCAGGTAAAATAATGAGTCAACATTGAAGTGCAACGGAAAACTTTGGAAAGGGGAATCGAACACTTTGACACGGAAGTAAATATCAAGTGTGGAAGTATCAGTTGCGTTGTGGAGCAAAAGAAAAGTTCATGGGTGTCCTCTTGTTTTCTCGTCCATCACTTGAGGACAAGTAATGAGCTAAGTTTGGGGTTGTGATCGGCCACCAATTTCACCTTGTTCCTGTGTTCGAATCAATGGAAAAGCACTTCATTCGGTGGTATTTTAAGTTGTTTCAATTTAGTTCTTTTTAGTTTTGTTAATTTTCGTTTTTGAGTTTGGTGTGTTATCTTTTCTAGTTTTTGTTGTTTTTCCATTGCTTTTGATCTAGTGTTTGGTAGTGTTTAAAGTTATGCAGTACAGGGCACGATTCGAGGCAAGAAAAAGTGGTTTTTGGTGAGACAGAGCTGTGACACGGCCACCAGTGTCATGTGACACGGCCGTGTCACACTTGCTGAAGAGAAAAACTTGAAAATATGAAAACCAAGAAAACAGACTTGTGACACGGCCACCCGTGTCATGTGTCATACCCCAAAATTTACCTCCCACACTTTTCTCATAACAAAAGCAAGGCTCAAATCTCAAAGCATGGCTCATTCACATAATCCAGATAATTCACAGTCAACTGATCCAAATTGAAAGGTCAATTACAATCAAGGCATGATCCAAACCTTAATCATTGGGCAAACATCAAGTATGGGGTGCATAACCATCATTTGATCAAGAATTGATCATGATTCCATTAATAGAAGCTCAGAAATGAACAAACATGAAAAGGTTCAAATTAGGGTTTCTTAGGAGAAAGTCAACCCAACTTTGACTGGGCATAACTTTCACATGGAACATCAGAAATTCCCCACTCAAAGCCTATTTTGAAGGAAATTGAATTCTCTACAACTTTGTGTCTCACAAGCCAGGGCTAAAAATGCTTCATTTAAGAGATACAAAGCAAAAGATTACAGGTCATTTTCAGGCATCCTTCAAAAGTAGTTTTTTCCCGAAGAGGATATGGTCAAGATAAAAGCTTCAAATGAGAAATATGTTCCAAAGTGGCTTATAGAGGACCTCTTGAGGTTTCTAAAAAGTATTAGAACTCCCTCATAGCTTAAAAATTGAGTGAGATATGCTTGATCAAAATTAGGTGATTTTGAGGGACCAAATGTGAAAAAGGAGGGTTCAAAAGGAGAAATTTTGCAAATGGGCCTATGATTTTATGGTACAAACTTGATCCACAAGCCATTATCTTGTCCAAAACAAAAGGGCACGAAATTTATCAAATTAATTGATTTAATATATTTTTATTTCATTTTTATGATTTAATAAAGACTAAAAATCAAATATTTTGTTAAAATTATATTTTGTTTGATTTCCAATCAGAATTAATGAGCAAATATAATGTAATTTCGTGCATAGGGATTGGAGAAGGAAATTAATACAAATTGGGCCAAATATGGTAGCTTAGAATTCAAGAAATAAAATCCAAATTCTCAAAGTAGTAAGATTTGATTCAAGTGAGGTTTTGGACAAGATTTTAACCTAATTCTATTCCCTATAAGT
Source organism: Vicia villosa (assembly GCF_029867415.1). NCBI lineage: Eukaryota > Viridiplantae > Streptophyta > Magnoliopsida > Fabales > Fabaceae > Vicia > Vicia villosa. The sequence continues at coordinate 60,947,265 of NC_081186.1, forward strand.
AGAGAACATAAAGCACCAGACTAGGGGACGGAATTCTGAGGGAAAAACGCAATTGCAAGAACACAAAAAAGTCACTCAAAACCAAGATTCGGATTTGAAGAATTAGAGACTTTCAAGAGTTTCTGAAGCTTGCAAAAGGATCCTCAAAGGCTTCTGAACGTGTCTGGACCCTTGCTCGACCCCAACACCCCCAGAATACTCTCCGATTTGTCAAAGTAAGTAATTCGGAAACTTGGTTCGATTAGAGTAATTCATGCGTTCTCATGATGTTTTAATTGCATATAATGGTTTGTATGATTGTTGTGAACGTTCTTGATGCATTAATCTTTGTTTCTGGGCGTGTTTATATGAATCACCATTAGAGGGTGTCGCGAGCTCTAGGTTTTTTGAATTAGGGGTTTTTTGCAGGGGTAAAATTAGGATGAATTAAGAGCATAATCGAAATCGTGAGGCTGAGACGGAGTGAACGAGATGATCGCGCCATATTTATGTTCTAAATTAAGCTAATCGCTATTTTCCATGTTTAATAGCTACGAACACGTTCATGGCAAAACCGTAGCTAATTTTACCCAAGGTTGCAGGTCTGTTTGAGGAAGATGATGAGGTGTCCTCATCCTATTAGCCCGTTTGAATTTGCGCGCGTGTTTTTCATTATGTCGTTGGTTATTGTATATATTATTACGAAAGCGTTCATTAAACGCATGTGCGTCCCAGCCCAGTTGGTAAGGGTGGGTTTTGACCTAGGGAGCGTGGGTTCGATACCCAGCTCCAGCATTATTTTTTTTACTGAAGAACTTTTCTAATCCAATACATGCATGACTGAGCAGCGCGCCATACGTCCTCAGATCTGGGCCTTTGATTTACTATTAACTTAGATCCAGCGCTCCAGATCTGACCTTCTATAGCATAGGCCCTGATAACAACCACACTGAATCAAAACCCTAATAAACTAATTTAATTTTAATTAACTTAATTGTTTTAATTAAATTCTTTTAATATGTTTATTAATAATAATATTTTATTTTTATAAATAAATTATTATGTGATGATTATAGAAAATTTCTAATTTGTTATTCGTGCCGATTAAATCGATTAATCGCTATGGTTAACAATATTTTTAATAAAAATGTTATTTAATTAAATAAAATATGATTTCTATTATTTGGTTAAATGGTTGCAACTATTTTATTAGTTGTGATGATTAACCGTTTTTTTTTCCTCGATTTAATTTGTTATTCTTTTTAATCGAATCAATCGGTTATGAGGGGTAACAATGCATATAAAACTCCATAAAAATTATTAAAATATACCTCAGTTCATTATTAGTGATAATCGAATCAATCGATTAAAATTGGTAGTGATGCAAATTTCAAATCTTTTAACCATGGTGATCAAACCTATTGATCATTGCGGTTAATAGTGCCAAATCAGGGTTGTACGCCCTAAATCCTAATAATTCTAAATTCCATTCAAACTACAATTACAAACCCAAACTGCGATAGGCTGACCAAAAAGCCTCTAAAAAACCATATCAAATCAAATTCCAACTCTAAATGGCGTACAACTCTTCCCGAACTACGTAGACTCTGATCCTCCCTAAGGAGGTACGTAGGCACTTGGCAACAAGGCGAGTCCCCCTCTTCAAAATCTCAATCGTGTCCTAAAATTCTGTTTGCCACATTTCTCCCTAATTCCTGCCATGCAACCCTAATCTTTGAATGTTAGCCTTTAGGAAAGGGCTGAGGGTGCCTCATACCTTCCCTCAGCCTGATTATAATAACTTACCCTCAATCTCTTATCTGCGTAGGGTTCCTATTCGCCCTTCAGAATAGGTGGCGACTCGAAAGCATAAATTTTTAGGCAGGTTGCTACAGCTGGCGACTCTGCTGGGGAACGCACTTTTAGTGAATTATTATGCTCCTAAGGCTTGAGTGGGTTTAGGTTTATGGTTCGTGGTTTGTGGTTTAGGGTTTGTGGCGCATTTTAGGGTTGGCAAATTGCCACATTTAGGGTTTGGGGGAGGTTCATCTTTTAATGTACATTAAATTATTTATTTGTTTATTTGTTTTATGTTTGTTTATCTGCCTGAAAATATCTGCTTTATTATTGTATATTTTGCTCTATTTTATGTCAGTTAAACCTTAAATGTGGGAGTTAACCTTGAGGTCACTAGGGGAGTACGAATCTCCTACGAATCTCACTGATAACTCCACTCGGAGTGGGTTGAGTGTTCGGAAAGGTCCAAAACGAGGCTTGACTTTGTTGAGGGCTGGACTGGATACTTAGCTGATCTCTCCGAGAACCTACCCCAAAAATTCGAACCTCATGGATAAAATGAGTCGTTTTAAAATCCGAAGAGACAAAGAGTCTCGGAGGCTACGAATGACCCCATGAGACCTTCCAGAACCCCCCATAAAAGGTTGGCTCCCTAGAGCCCCCTACGTCGAACCAATGAACTTGGGTTTCTTAAAATATTGTGTTATATATGTTTGATTTGTTTTATATATATATATATATATATATTTGTTTTGTTACTATGATTTTTCTTTTTTTGTGTGTTTGCATGCATCATCTCTCATTTGCATCCTCATCATGTTTTATCCACAAAAAAAACAGTAAATAAAAAATATGATATAAATGTAAAAAAAAAAATATATTCTATTTGGTGAATGTGTAGGAAGGATGAGCACCAAGAAGACCATTGTTCACCTTTCCGTTTCCACTCCGGATATCAAGAAGCTGAAAATAATCAAGGAGAAATTACCATCAAGTGCCTTGGATAGGTTTGTAATCCGCTATGGGAATATTTTGGACTTGCTAAGGGTGAGAGTACAAGAAGAAGCAATTACTGCTTTGGTTCAATTTTATGACCCTCCGCTTAGGTGCTTCACTTTTCAAGACTTTCAGTTGGCTCCAACTTTGGAAGAGATAGATGCTACTTTGGGGTTCTCAAAAATTAAAAAAGAATTCTATACTGGTGCGGGTAAAGAAGTTGACTTTTCAGATTTGGCAAAAGCTTTGGGGTTATCTGCTACGGAATTAAAGACTAATTATAAAACTGATGGGGATGTGCATGGGATCAAAAGATCTTACTTAGAAAATCAAGCTTTAATGTATGCTCAAAAGAAACAATGGGACATTTGTGGACATTTATTAGCTCTTTTGATTTTTGGAGTTGTCTTATTGCCAAAAAATGTTGATTATGTTGATCCCGCTGCCATTCATGCTTTCACTTCCTTTAAGGTTTATGGAAAAGATCCTACTCCGACTATCCTCGCTAATATTTACTATGCTATCCATACAAAGTATGAAAAGAAGAGAGGAATGCTATTTTGTTGTGTCCACTGGCTATATTCTTGGTTGACTTCTCATCTCTACAAATCCAGTTGCTTTATCAAAGAGCTTGCTAGGAACGAGTGGTCTCAAAAGCTAAGGGCTCTTAAAGCAGATTCTATCCTATGGTATGCAAAGAAATTAAAATCTGATAGGATCATTTACAAATGTGGAGATTTTGACAATGTGCCATTAATGGGGACTCTTGGTTGTATTAATTATAACCCCGTGTTAGCATTGCGTCAATTAGGACATTCTATGGATAGTGAACCTTCGGAGCAACAAATAGAAGAATTGATCTTGCATGATAATGGGAAAGGTGCACCAAGAACATTGAAAAGAGTAATTCAAGCTTGGAGTCAGGTTCAAAGAAAATATTTTGGGCCAAAGAATGCAATTGCAAAAGCACCTTACACCACATGGGTTCAAGAAAGAGTTGGAAAGATTTTGCTACCTTTTGTTGTGGATCCCGCATACAAGCCTGATTCTCCCGATCCTGTTCCTCTATCCATCGAAGAGATAGAAGGGATCAAGGCTGCCCTAGAGGCATCCCAAAAGGAAAAAGAGAAACTAGAACTTGATTTGCATCAACTTACCAACGAAAGGAGTCAACTACGCTTTGACCTCAAAGAGAAAAATCAAGAACTTCAAGCAATGAAGGAAGAGAATGATAGGCAAAGGGGTAAGAGGAAACGTGCAACCGAAGGAGTTCTAAGTGCTAATTTTAATTTGGAAGCACATAATGAGAGGTTGGAACAAGCAGATAGGGAAATTGCAAGGTGGAGAAGACGTTACGAAAAGGCTTCCCATGACAAAACAGAATCTGAGAAGAATCTAGAAGCTGTGATCTTTGAATTAACTGATAGGACTAAAGATCAAGAGGATGAAATAAGAGGTCTCAAATATGATCTTCAAGAAGCCCTCAATGCTGGACAACAAGAGCATGCAAGAAGATTAACCACGGAGGAAGAACTTTTACAGCGCACTGGTGAGTATGAAAGGGCATTTCAAGCTATGGTGTCACTTAGGGAAGTATTCACAAGACAAAAAGAGGAATTTGAGGCAGCCTTGGAAGAAAAAGATTATTGGAAAAGACTTTATTCAATTATTTCTGCGGCGAATGAGCATGTGAGCATGGTTCCCAAGATGCTCGAAGAATATGAAAAATGTCGTGAGGATCATGCTAAGCTAGTCTTCTTGTGTAATGATCTAATCCTGGATATTCCAAAAAGTTTGGAAAGAGCAGAATCTTCTCCCATCATCCTTCCTGAAGTCGTCAAAGAGTTTATGGAGCTTTGTAGGAGCATGGTGGACAAGTTCAAAGAAGACATCCAAAGGCGCTCTTAGTTTTATGTTATTTCCTTGTTGCTTTTATTCCAAGTACTTTTGATTCAAGTTATTTTAAGTATTTTTAATTTTCAGTTTCCTTTCTTTTTTGTAAACCAACAATGAAGTGGTGTTTCCTTTCAATTAATAAAGTGTGTTTATTTTCGCATTTACTTGTTGTTCCTATAATATTCACCAAATAAATATATGCAAAAAAAAAAAGAAAAAAAAAGAGGAAGAAAAAAAATAAAAAAAAGAAGAATGTATATTTACTATAATAATGTGGATAAAACATGAACATAGCATAAGCATAACATTCATATCATGCATGCCATATTTCATTACCAAAGCATTAAAGAAAAACTATCTTCACCTCCAGTCACGCCATTGCAACTCAACCGCTAATTCAGACAAGATCTCAAAAGAAAAGGGCAATGGAACAATTGGAACAGAACCAGGCCGCCCTTCGTGAGGAAATGACCCAACTAAAGGGTACTGTTGAAGACCTCCAGGGAGGAATGGCCCAAGTGCTGAGCTTCATGAAAGAACTCAAAGATAAGCAAGATAAAGCTAAGGAAGTTCATGATCAGTATGAAGAGATACCTAAAGATGGCAACCCATTGCTAGGATATGTTAAGGGTCATGACCCTCACAAGGCAAAAGCCCACTCCTCAAAAAGGACTATCACAACTCATGAAGAGGGAGAGGCTTCTCAAGAAGGATTTATCCCTACTATTCAGAAAGAAGGGGCGTCTCGCACCGTTCGCATTCCAGTCAACAATCCGCTTAGGGATGAGGACTACTTGGATTTACAGTATGGGGACACTAATGACACAGATCAAGTCCCTCAACCAAAGCTGACCTCTGTTGATTCTGGGGAGAATTCCAAGGAGAGTGGACAAATCAAGGCGCTGGAAGAAAGGATGAAAGCAATGGAAGGATATGATGTCTTCGATGTGGATACCTATGAAATGAGCTTAGTGCCGGATTTGACTATTCCTCACAAATTCAAGATACCCGACTTCGAAAAGTACAAGGGACTCTCTTGTCCGAGGAATCACTTGCGCATGTATGTGCGAAAAATGGCTGCTTATGCTCATGACCAGAAGCTGATGATGCATTTTTTCCAAGATAGCTTGAGTGGAGCATCGGTTGACTGGTATATGCAATTAGAGAAGTCTCACATCCGAAGCTGGACCGACCTTGCTAATACGTTCCTGAAACAATATAAATACAATTTGGACATGGCACCCGATCGGATGCAACTCCAAAATTTGTCACAAAAGAAAGAGGAATCATTCAAGGAGTATGCACAAAGATGGAGGGAAATGGCCTCCCGAGTCCAACCTCCCCTGTTGGAAAAAGAACTCGTAAAAATGTTTATGGCTACATTACAAGGGCCATATTACGATAAAATGGTAGGGAGTGTGTCCTCAGGGTTTTCAGATTTAGTGGTTATTGGTGAAAGGATAGAAGACGGAATTAAGAGCGGGAAAATACAAGGAGCATCATCTAACTCTTATCACTCAAAAAGGCCCACCTCAACCTTCGCTAAAAAGAAGGAAGGGGAGACCAACGCAGTAGTGCATCAAGAGCCTAGACCTCCTGTGTCCTACCCACCTCAACAAAGCAGGTTCCAAGGTCCTCCGAGGAAATTCGATCCTCTACCCACTTCCAAGAGTGAAATACTAAAATATTTGCTGAGTGAATCATTGGTAGAGCTTAGACCTATGCCACCCCTAATTCCAGGAAAGATTCCACCCAGATTCAACCCGAATGAGAGGTGTGAATTTCACGACAATTCTCCTGGACATACGTTGGAAAAATGTTGGGCCTTTAGGCACAAGGTTCAGGACTTGATAGAGTCAGGAGCAATTGCTTTTGACAAACCCAATGTGAAAACAAATCCAATGCCACACCATGAAGGCGCAGTCAATGCAATAGAAGTTGTCAATGAGCAAGAGTTGGTTCAACAACGGAACTCCCCCACAGATGCACTTAAGAGGTATCTTCTTATAAAGGGGTTTATCCTAGAACATAACGAAGCTTTCGAAGACACTTTGCAAAGACTCATGGATCAAGGATTGATCCAATTGGAGGAACACCCTGAAGAGGAATATGTGGCGATGGTGGAAAGAAACGAGCCTTTAATGATACCTGCACAAGGGGCAAGGAAACCATTGATTATCCCATGCTCTAGACCGCCAGTGATGATACCTGCGCAAGAACGTACCAAGATCATCCCAATCAGAGGACCATATCCTTTGGACAAGATGAAAGCGGTACCATGGGAATATGAGACCGATACTAATACTGCAGTATCAAGCATCGTTGGACCTGGAGGTATGACCCGTAGTGGGCGCATATTCAAAACTACGCAAGTACAACCAATGTCTAGTGGAAACTTGACACAATCTGGAGAACAAGTTGTCACGAGACCAATTGACGAGGCTGAACCTAAGGATAAAGAAACTTCTAATAAAGATGCTGAGGAGTTTCTCGCTCTGATTAAGAAGAGTGATTATAGAGTGGTAGATCAGTTGCAACAGACACCGTCTAAAATATCGCTCTTATCATTATTGATACACTCCGAGAAGCATCGAGATGCCTTGATGAAGATCCTAAACGCTGCCCATGTAACTAAGGACATCACAGTCAATCAATTTGATGGGATGGTGGCCAATCTAACTGCTGGGGCATGCCTGGGTTTCAGTGACAATGAGTTACCCCTACAAGGAAAGTCACACAACAAAGCCTTGCATATCTCCATGCAATGTGGGAAGGCTCATCTGGCTAGAGTTTTGATCGACACAGGGTCATCCTTAAACGTGATGCCAAAAGCCACACTTGATAAGATAGCCTTAGAGGGACTCGTGGTTAGACCTAGTCGTCTGGTGGTTAAAGCTTTCGATGGATCACAGAGTCCGGTATTTGGAGAAGTAGACCTTCCTGTCATAATTGGTCCCCACACCTTCTGCATCAACTTCCAAGTGATGGAAATCGAGCCAGCTTATACCTGCCTACTAGGGCGTCCTTGGATCCATGCAGCTGGGGCAGTCACCTCCACCCTCCATCAGAAACTAAAGTTTGTGAATGGGAACTCCATAGTAACTATCAATGGAGAAGAGGATATATTTGTCAGCAATCTAAACTCATACAGATATATTGAGGCTGGAGACGAAGCATTGGGTACCGCATTTCAAGCTCTAGAAATTGCAACTGCTATCACACTACCAGTGGAGAAGATAAGAAGGGCGGTAACCTCATGGAAAGACCTACAAGACGCAGATACTAAAGGCTGGGGCAAGCTGCCAGAAGTTTTGGAGAAGAAGGATCGCCTGGGGTTAGGATACCAACCCACCAAGGTCACAAGCATTAAGAAAGAAGAACGACCATTTCCCCCAATAATGCAAACTTTTGTGACTGGCGGTTATGAGCATGTGGCTATGGTGTCCAATCAGGACTCTCAAGAAGGGACGTCCAATTTCATTCGAGAGATCAGGCCAGGAGAACAGCTTCAGAATTGGACAAGCCTGGAGATACCGGAGATAGTTTTCATTTCAAAGTAATTTGCTTTTGTGTGTTTTATTTCCCCTTTTTGATAAAGAAAAACAATAACGCTCATGCCTCGCCCGAAGCATAGAGCTAGTTTGTAAGGGCCCCATTTACTTTCAAGTTCGAAGTTTATTAATAAAATTGTCTTTGCATTTTGGTATTGAAAATATTGTCTTTTCTCGCATTTATTCCTTTCCCATTTCTGAAAATGACAAATAAATTTCTTGCACAAACAAAGCACGTTCACATCTGCATACTAAAAGAAAACAAACATAAAACATGTGCAGATCACTTTCTGACACCACCGATAATAATACTGCTGAGACTCTATACAAACTCGAGGCTCTCGCTAATCAGGCTGAAGGAGGGGATGAGGAAGACGATGAACTTCCGGAAGAGTTGTCAAGGTTAGTGGATAAGGAATCCAAGAGCATGCTCCCTCCACAAGAGGACATTGAAACCATAAACTTGGGAACAGATGAAGAACCCAAAAACATTAAGATTGGGGCAACGCTAGGTAAGGACGTAAAAGCGACATTAATCAAGCTCCTCCACGAGTATGCAGAGATTTTTGCTTGGTCATACCGTGACATGCCGGGGTTGGATACAGACATCGTGGTACACAGGTTACCTCTCAAAGAAGGATGTGCGCCGGTCAGGCAAAAGCGCAGAAGGGTTCGACCAGATATGGATAGTAAGATTAGGGAAGAGGTGCTCAAACAGTTCGATGCCGGGTTTCTTGCTGTGGTTGACTACCCACCTTGGATTGCAAACATAGTGCCGGTTCCTAAAAAAGACGGGAAAGTGCGCATGTGTGTAGATTACAGGGATCTAAATAAAGCAAATCCAAAAGATGATTTCCCACTTCCACATATAGATATCTTGGTGGATAATACAGCACAAGCTTCCGTGTTCTCTTTTATGGATGGTTTCTCCGGGTATAATCAGATTAAGATGGCTCCCGAGGATATGGAAAAGACTACCTTCATGACCTCTTGGGGCACTTTTTGCTACAAAGTAATGCCATTCGGGTTGAGAAATGCAGGGGCAACATATCAAAGAGCCATGGTCACATTATTCCATGATATGATCCATAAAGAGGTCGAAGTATATGTAGATGATATGATTGCCAAGTCTCGCACTGAAGAAGAACATATTACAAATCTACATAAGCTGTTTGAACGTCTAAAGAAGTACAAGCTAAGGTTAAACCCGAACAAGTGTACGTTTGGTGTAAGATCGGGAAAGCTGTTGGGATTCATTGTAAGCCAACGAGGTATAGAGGTTGATCCCGATAAAGTAAAAGCCATACAAGCGATGCCCGTTCCAAAAACAGAAAAAGAGGTACGAGGTTTCCTGGGTCGGTTGAATTACATCTCAAGGTTCATTTCACATCTAACAGCTACATGCGAGCCTATATTCAAACTACTCAGGAAAGATCAACCTATCAAGTGGAATGATGATTGTCAAGTAGCCTTCGAAACCATAAAGAACTACTTACAAGAACCGCCTATACTCTTACCTCCTGTACCCGGAAGGCCACTAATCATGTACCTCACAGTACTCGAAAGGTCTATGGGGTGTGTACTGGGGCAACAAGATGAAACAGGCAGGAAAGAACACGCTATTTACTACCTCAGTAAGAAATTCACGGATTGCGAGTCTCGGTATTCACCATTGGAAAAGACATGTTGCGCCCTAGCATGGGCCTCCAAACGTCTAAGGCAATATATGCTGAACCACTCCACATGGCTGATATCGAGAATGGATCCTTTGAAATACGTGTTCGAAAAACAGGCTCTCACGGGTAGAATTGCAAGATGGCAAATGTTGTCGTCCGAATACGACATACAGTATGTAACTCAAAAAGCAATAAAAGGGAGTGTCTTGGCAGAACATCTTGCCCACCAACCACTCGAGGAATACCAATCTATGAAGTTCGACTTCCCAGACGAGGATATTATGCTAGTAAGAGACTATGAAATACCGGGACCCGATGAGGGACCCGAACCGGGTTTGGTATGGAAACTCATGTTCGACGGTGCTTCAAATGCACTAGGACATGGCATAGGGGCAGTATTGACATCTCCCGATGACCGACACTTACCCTTCACTGCAAGACTATGTTTCGACTGTACCAACAACATTGCAGAATACGAAGCATGCATATTGGGGTTAGAAGCTGCAATCGACCTAAGAATCAAACTCCTTGATGTATACGGAGACTCAGCATTGGTAATCCATCAGGTCAACAAAGAGTGGGACACTCGAGATGCAAAGCTAATCCCATACCGAGACCTTATACTGGAGTTGACAGCTGAATTTGATACTATCACCTTTACTCATATCCCGAGGGAAGAAAATCAAATAGCCGATGCACTAGCAACGCTTTCCTCTATGTTCAAAGTGACCTGGCCAAACCATGAACCACGAATAACCGTTAGGCACTTCGACGAACCTGCCTATTGTCTCACGATCGAGGAACAGTCTGACAACAAACCATGGTACCACGACATTAAAGAGTACCTGGAAAAACAAGAATACCCGGAGAATGCCTCAACAATTGATAAAAAGACACTGAGGAGACTTGCATCTAAGTTCTTCTTAAGCGGAAGCATCCTATACAAAAGGAACTATGATTCAGTGTTATTGAGGTGCGTAGATAAAAACGAGGCCAATGAAATTATCAGGGAGGTACATGAAGGAACCTTCGGAACTCATGCAAACGGACATTCAATGGCTAGAAAGATACTGCGGGCAGGGTATTACTGGCTAACAATGGAGGCCGACTGTTTCCAATATGCAAGGACCTGTCACAAGTGCCAAATCTACGCTGACAAGGTGCACGTACCACCAAACCCGTTGAACGTTCTGAGTTCACCATGGCCATTTGCAATGTGGGGAATCGACATGATAGGGATGATAGAACCTAAAGCTTCGAACGGACACCGATTTATATTAGTCGCCATAGACTACTTCACCAAATGGGTCGAAGCTGCCTCTTACACCAACGTAACAAGACAAGTAGTCACTCGGTTCATCAAGCATAATATCATATGTCGGTATGGGGTTCCAAGCAGGATTATCACCGATAATGGGTCGAATCTAAACAATAACATGATGAGGGAGCTGTGCGAGGAGTTCAAGATTGAACACCACAATTCTTCACCATACAGGCCTAAAATGAACGGCGCTGTCGAAGCTGCAAATAAAAATATCAAAAAGATAATACAAAAGATGGTGAAAACATACAAGGATTGGCACGAGATGCTTCCCTTCGCCCTACACGGTTACAGAACCTCGGTGCGTACATCTACAGGGGCAACTCCCTTCTCCCTAGTCTATGGTATGGAAGCTGTCCTCCCAATCGAAGTGGAGATCCCGTCATTAAGAGTCATAGCTGACACAAAGTTAGAAGAATCGGAATGGGTAAAAACTCGTTTCGATCAGCTTAATCTCATTGAAGTAAAGCGACTGACAGCTTTGTGTCATGGACAACTCTATCAGAAGAGGATGAAAAAAGCGTTCGATAAGAAGGTCCGACCTCGAACCTACAAAGAAGGTGACATTGTCCTCAAGAAGATACTGTTACCTCGACTCGACGCCCGTGGAAAATGGACACCTAACTACGAAGGTCCATACATTGTAAAAACGGTGTTCTCGGGAGGGGCATTAGTCCTCACTACAATGGATGGGGATGAGCTACCGCACCCAATCAATTCAGATGCAGTCAAGAGGTACTATGCCTAGCAGGGATAAGGCTTCAAGCTACGAGCCCAAGACAATTCGTAAAGGATAGGAAATCGAGCAATCATCAACTTCCGAAGTCAAAGGATTACTGGGGCCCTCGATAGCAAAAAAAAGAGCAATAGCAGTATTAATGTCATTTCTATTTGTCATTTTTCTTTCTCTCATACCCTTTGTACATTCGCCAATTTAAGGCAATAATCAATAAAAGCTTTTCACTTTCATACTTATCTTTTCATCATTTCAATACCAAGTGCAAAGAATAATTTATTTCTCATAAACTTTAAACTTCGAATTTAAAACAGGAAACTTACAAATCATTAGACTGAAATAAAGGGGATAAAACCACGATACCTCCGGCAGCCAATATACGCCTGATGATCTGATAACCCTAAAAAAAAAAAAACACCGCCACATTCCAACATACTAGCCCCGGGCGATCTGAGTCAAGACCCGTAAAGTTGCTCGAAAGATCTTAAACAAATTCCAATTGGTGACAAAAGATAGTACCCCATAGTCATCATACTTACATATTCACTTACATAAACACTCATACACATCGCATTTACATACAAAACATTCACATGACCTGCATTCGCACACAAACATTCATCATACAAATAACAAAATCATGAGCATACACATTTGCAAGATAACCTTTTATACACATAACTCGCCCGCATCAAGACAAGTAACCCTTTTGGGGTTAATCCAACTACGATAGTAAGCAGGTACGGTCAACTGCGACGACTTACTGAAAAGTAAGTGGACCTTACCATCTACGATAAGCTTACTCCAACTACGATAGTAAGCAGGTACGGCTAACTGCGACGACTTACTAGACTGACAGTAAGTGGGCCCTACCATCTACGATAAGCTTACTCCAACTACGATAGTGAGTAGGTACGGTCAACTGCGACGACTTACTGAAAAGTAAGTGGACTTTACCATCTACGATAAACTCACTCCAACTACGATAGTAAGCAGGTATGGCTAACTGCGACGACTTACTAGAGCTATAGTAAGTGGGTCATACCATCTGCGACAGACTTACTCCAACTACGATAGTAAGCAGGTACGGCTAACTGCGACAACTTACTAGACTGACAGTAAGTGGGCTCTACCATCTACGATAAGCTTACTCCAACTACGATAGTGAGTAGGTACGGTCAACTGCGACGACTTACTGAAAAGTAAGTGGACCTTACCATCTACGATAAACTCACTCCAACTACGATAGTAAGCAGGTATGGCTAACTGCGACGACTTACTAGAGCTATAGTAAGTGAGTCATACCATCTGCGACAGACTTATTCCAACTACGATAGTGAATGGGTATACCAACCGCGACGACTTACTAGAACTATAGTAAGTGAGTTACCCATAAGCTGCAAACCCCTGCTAGCGCCATAAGCAAGGTAACTACTTTAACAAGGCATCCTTCTCCACTACCGGGTACAAGGCAAATTCAAGGGGTCTTCCATTATTTAATAACTCTTCGATCAAAAGACGTGAGAACTGCGTATTCTCACTCCATTCAATCAAAGGTAATTAAATAGGGGCAGCTGTCATACCCCAAAATTTACCTCCCACACTTTTCTCATAACAAAAGCAAGGCTCAAATCTCAAAGCATGGCTCATTCACATAATCCAGATAATTCACAGTCAACTGATCCAAATTGAAAGGTCAATTACAATCAAGGCATGATCCAAACCTTAATCATTGGGCAAACATCAAGTATGGGGTGCATAACCATCATTTGATCAAGAATTGATCATGATTCCATTAATAGAAGCTCAGAAATGAACAAACATGAAAAGGTTCAAATTAGGGTTTCTTAGGAGAAAGTCAACCCAACTTTGACTGGGCATAACTTTCACATGGAACATCAGAAATTCCCCACTCAAAGCCTATTTTGAAGGAAATTGAATTCTCTACAACTTTGTGTCTCACAAGCCAGGGCTAAAAATGCTTCATTTAAGAGATACAAAGCAAAAGATTACAGGTCATTTTCAGGCATCCTTCAAAAGTAGTTTTTTCCCGAAGAGGATATGGTCAAGATAAAAGCTTCAAATGAGAAATATGTTCCAAAGTGGCTTATAGAGGACCTCTTGAGGTTTCTAAAAAGTATTAGAACTCCCTCATAGCTTAAAAATTGAGTGAGATATGCTTGATCAAAATTAGGTGATTTTGAGGGACCAAATGTGAAAAAGGAGGGTTCAAAAGGAGAAATTTTGCAAATGGGCCTATGATTTTATGGTACAAACTTGATCCACAAGCCATTATCTTGTCCAAAACAAAAGGGCACGAAATTTATCAAATTAATTGATTTAATATATTTTTATTTCATTTTTATGATTTAATAAAGACTAAAAATCAAATATTTTGTTAAAATTATATTTTGTTTGATTTCCAATCAGAATTAATGAGCAAATATAATGTAATTTCGTGCATAGGGATTGGAGAAGGAAATTAATACAAATTGGGCCAAATATGGTAGCTTAGAATTCAAGAAATAAAATCCAAATTCTCAAAGTAGTAAGATTTGATTCAAGTGAGGTTTTGGACAAGATTTTAACCTAATTCTATTCCCTATAAGTAGAGAACATAAAGCACCAGACTAGGGGACGGAATTCTGAGGGAAAAACGCAATTGCAAGAACACAAAAAAGTCACTCAAAACCAAGATTCGGATTTGAAGAATTAGAGACTTTCAAGAGTTTCTGAAGCTTGCAAAAGGATCCTCAAAGGCTTCTGAACGTGTCTGGACCCTTGCTCGACCCCAACACCCCCAGAATACTCTCCGATTTGTCAAAGTAAGTAATTCGGAAACTTGGTTCGATTAGAGTAATTCATGCGTTCTCATGATGTTTTAATTGCATATAATGGTTTGTATGATTGTTGTGAACGTTCTTGATGCATTAATCTTTGTTTCTGGGCGTGTTTATATGAATCACCATTAGAGGGTGTCGCGAGCTCTAGGTTTTTTGAATTAGGGGTTTTTTGCAGGGGTAAAATTAGGATGAATTAAGAGCATAATCGAAATCGTGAGGCTGAGACGGAGTGAACGAGATGATCGCGCCATATTTATGTTCTAAATTAAGCTAATCGCTATTTTCCATGTTTAATAGCTACGAACACGTTCATGGCAAAACCGTAGCTAATTTTACCCAAGGTTGCAGGTCTGTTTGAGGAAGATGATGAGGTGTCCTCATCCTATTAGCCCGTTTGAATTTGCGCGCGTGTTTTTCATTATGTCGTTGGTTATTGTATATATTATTACGAAAGCGTTCATTAAACGCATGTGCGTCCCAGCCCAGTTGGTAAGGGTGGGTTTTGACCTAGGGAGCGTGGGTTCGATACCCAGCTCCAGCATTATTTTTTTTACTGAAGAACTTTTCTAATCCAATACATGCATGACTGAGCAGCGCGCCATACGTCCTCAGATCTGGGCCTTTGATTTACTATTAACTTAGATCCAGCGCTCCAGATCTGACCTTCTATAGCATAGGCCCTGATAACAACCACACTGAATCAAAACCCTAATAAACTAATTTAATTTTAATTAACTTAATTGTTTTAATTAAATTCTTTTAATATGTTTATTAATAATAATATTTTATTTTTATAAATAAATTATTATGTGATGATTATAGAAAATTTCTAATTTGTTATTCGTGCCGATTAAATCGATTAATCGCTATGGTTAACAATATTTTTAATAAAAATGTTATTTAATTAAATAAAATATGATTTCTATTATTTGGTTAAATGGTTGCAACTATTTTATTAGTTGTGATGATTAACCGTTTTTTTTTCCTCGATTTAATTTGTTATTCTTTTTAATCGAATCAATCGGTTATGAGGGGTAACAATGCATATAAAACTCCATAAAAATTATTAAAATATACCTCAGTTCATTATTAGTGATAATCGAATCAATCGATTAAAATTGGTAGTGATGCAAATTTCAAATCTTTTAACCATGGTGATCAAACCTATTGATCATTGCGGTTAATAGTGCCAAATCAGGGTTGTACGCCCTAAATCCTAATAATTCTAAATTCCATTCAAACTACAATTACAAACCCAAACTGCGATAGGCTGACCAAAAAGCCTCTAAAAAACCATATCAAATCAAATTCCAACTCTAAATGGCGTACAACTCTTCCCGAACTACGTAGACTCTGATCCTCCCTAAGGAGGTACGTAGGCACTTGGCAACAAGGCGAGTCCCCCTCTTCAAAATCTCAATCGTGTCCTAAAATTCTGTTTGCCACATTTCTCCCTAATTCCTGCCATGCAACCCTAATCTTTGAATGTTAGCCTTTAGGAAAGGGCTGAGGGTGCCTCATACCTTCCCTCAGCCTGATTATAATAACTTACCCTCAATCTCTTATCTGCGTAGGGTTCCTATTCGCCCTTCAGAATAGGTGGCGACTCGAAAGCATAAATTTTTAGGCAGGTTGCTACATCATGGGACACGGCCGTGTCAGACTTGCGCGCAGAAAAATATTTGTTTTCAAATCTTTGAATCAGTCACTTAAGGAGGGGCATGATGGACTTTTCAGAAGAGACTATTTGCTGAGAGTTATTTAGTCACCGTTTGGAAAGGAGAAAATCACTTTTTGACGGTCAGAGAACGTGAAAATAGAGATTGAGAGGATTAGGGCTTGGAGCGAAGAAATCTTCAAGAGCATCCGCGATTGAAGATCAATTCTGATTCAACCAATTGTAATGTCTTCATCTTTAATCATTGTTATCTTGCTAATTGCCATGAGTAACTAAACCTTTACGTGTTAGGGGGTGTCCCTGAATTGCTATTGTAATGAACCTAATTTCCTTTATGTTATGAAATCGTTATGTGTGTGAACTTATTTGATTGTGCAAAGTGCTTATTGCTTTATCTATCGGACAAATAGATTTTTGATTTACGGTTAAGGGTTAGGTCGGACAAACACCCTTATCGCTGTTTGCACAATAATATTACGGTTGTTATTGCTTAGGAATGAGGATTCTCCGTAGTAACCGTAATAATCTTGATAAATTATATTGCGCTTGATCACTTCTTGAATTGCTAAGGAATTAGGATACAAGATAGTATCAAAAGGTTTTCCGCTAAGGAATTAGGGAAGATAACTCTTGAGATTCGGTAATAGTTCATGTACACTGATATTTCGTAAATAAGGATTAAAGGTTGTTGCAAGGCAATTCATACACTTGACCCTAGCATAATTTCTCATATTGTTTTAAAGTCATTTTTACGCTTTCTATTAATTTGTTATCATTTATCATTACCTCCAAACAAACAACAAAACCCCCATGTTCTTTTGTTCAATTGAATCGTTACGATAACTTATATTTCCTACGCAGTCCGTGAGTTCGATACTTGGGGATTAATCCCATTATTACTACATCGGTAAAAATAGTACACTTGCTATTTTTCCGATCAAAGAGACTGTTCAAGAAGCTGTGAATCAGCAGGAAGAAATCTTGCAAAGACCAACAACTCAAGCAGTTGAAGGTCAGTATGCGGTTGTCAATGAGAAGGAAGCTCTGGAATTTGCCAGAAGGAGAGAAATCTCTTATGGAAAGGCAAAGATTGTTGAAGAGAAGAAGAGTAAGAAGCAGAAGAAGCTTGAGGCTGTGTTCGAAGCTGTTCAGAAGGTATCCAAAGGTATACATCTCTCTAAATCTGATTCTGTTCCTACTTTACGTTCAGAAGTTGCACCAATAGCTGTTGCCCAAACCCCTGAACCAGATAAAGCCCCATGAGAATCACCCATCAAAATCCACCTTCTTACACCTCCCACTTCTCCTGTAACCAAAATCCTTACTCCTCCTTCTTCACCCATTCCAGATGCTCCCATTCCTTCTCCTCCACCCTCAACCAACCTTGCTTCTAACCAGGTCCTTGATAATCCTGTTCTGGATATACCACCCCTACAAACTCTTTTTCCACCACACACAAATATATCCATTTCTCAACCTCCTCCCCATGCCAACTATGAACCCATTCCTTCCACCTCTCAAAACAACCCATGTGTTTCTAATCTTCCAGACTCGGCATCACATGAGCAATTGCTCCGTGATTGCAACTACACTCCCAAGCCTCATCCTGAAGCTGAAATGGTAGTGTTAGATTCTGAGAACGAAGCAGAATCATCTTTTAGGTTGGATAGAGAACCTCAACCCTATTCTATCCCTAACCCTAACTCTCCAATAACCAAAATAAAATCCCGCCAGGAATACCCTATTGGTGTAATTTTTGAATTGGTAAAGAGGAATCTCAGAAGAGTCTTTGATACTCTCAAAATCGCTGAAAGTGCTGGCCTGAATGATGTTGCTATGCGAAAGTTCTGGAGAATCTTCCGAAGAAAAGCTGATGCTTGTTTTGAAGAACTTCAAGAAGCTTGTGTAGAATCTGCTCCACGGCCTTGTGGTATTCTGAGAAGTTATGAAGACTTCTGGTTTGCTCGTCTCGGAGGAAGATATATCTTTGAGGAGAAGAAGTTTGTGGATGAACTGGAAGAAGCAAGAATTGCTGTTGCAATGGAAGCTAACCCTTGTAGGGAAATTATGGTCTGGAGACCTCAATATCCTATTCTGCTCGGAGATTTCAGGACTCTCTTTGAATTTCTGAGGGAAAATCCTTCTGAGAAAGACCCAAGCTTGGTCATTCCAGAAGTTGTTGACCTACCAGAAGTTGAAGGTCCTTCTGCTCCTAGGAATCTTGCTGTCATTCTTCAGGCACTTGAGAATGGAGATTCTGAGGTTCTTGCTGCAGAGTATGGAGATGCTTCTATGGAAGAAGCAGATGCTGAAGATCATGTTGCTGAAACAATTCCTGTTGAGGAAAATCCTGCAAATGATCTGATCATGGAAGCTGCGGATCAGAATGCCATCCCTTTGGAAAGAAGTTGTGAAGCTTCTTCTGATGAACCTTCCCGTCTTGCAAGGACTTTGGAAGTTATTCAAAAGAACCAGGATGAGCAGAGATCAATCAACGCTGAGTTTCGTGCTTTCATGGAAAGGCAGAATGAGAGCAACAGTGGGATTCATGATATGCTGGCCAAGATCATGTCGAAGCTAGGGTCATCTTAGATTGATTCTAAGACTGTTTTCTTTTTGCTTTGCTGCATCTGTTTTTCTTTGCATCTTCTCTTGCCCTTCCTCTTGTACTTCTGAACCTTTTTCTCCGTGCTTAATGAAAATTATCCTTTTCTTCTATGTGTTTGTCGTGTTTTTCATCTGAATTTTTTATGTTTTTGATGTTATGACAAAAAGGGGGAGAAAAATGTGATAAATGATCTGATTTATTTTATCAGTTGCTGGGAGAAAGGCTCCACATTTCTAACAGAACTTGCAAAGTTCTATGTCTTTGAGTATTTTCTTGCAGGAATTGAAGATCCTCTTTAAAGCTCAACATGAGAAGCAAAGAGATGGGGAAAATCAATTCTATAAAGAATCAAGCTCTTGGAAATTGAAGCAAGCTGGGTGCTATAAAGCTTCAAGAATCAGAAGCAAGAAGGAAGAATGTTCTGATATTCTGATGATAGAATATACTTTCATTCTTATTCTTTATATGTTCTGATGCATGTTTTAGTTACAAAATATGCTCTGAAACATTTTATGTTTGTATGCTCTGATACATAATTATATGTTCTGATACATATTTTATGTTCTGATTCATTCATGCTGACTTTTGTCGTTTAGTTTGTTCTGTAACATTTCAGGATGTAGAGATGCTCTGATGATGCTCTGGTACATTCAACAATGTTCTGATACAATCTAGCATGTAATGACTCAAGAAGATATTCAAGCTCTGACGCTGTCCAATGGAAGCAAGAATCAGAAGCTATGAATATTCTGAAGATCTAGGAAATTCAAGTTCTGAAGCTGTCCTATGGAAGCAAGAATCAGAAGCTGCGAATGTTCTGAAGATCTAAGCATATGTGAATGTCTCTACTGAAATACTCAGGGAAGTCTTTTATTTATGAAAAATTCTTCTAGTATTTATTTCAGGGGGATATTATTTATCTCAAGGGGAGACTGTTAATCTCAAGGGGCGACATATTCACACATTGTCTATATGCTTGTTCTATAGCTGTGTAATTGTCTTTAGCCGTCTGATATTCTGATCGCAAATTCATATCATTTATGTATGTTTTTGTCATCATCAAAAAGGGGGAGATTGTTAGAACAAGATTTGTTCTGATCAATATTCTTAGTTTTGATGATAACAAGGATATGAATTTTGTATGAGATAATGTGGTACTCTAATACTATGCAATTTCCATTTCAGGAATTATACAAAGAGTATGCACAAAATCAGCGCAAGAAGCAACTGACTCAGAAGGTTCAACATGCAACTTCAGAACATGGTCTGGCAAGACATCAGAAGATGGTCAAGCAGAATCAGAACATGGGTCTATGGAAGCATCAGAAGAACTTGAGATCAGAAGCAGAAGCAATGAAGTTCTCATGGTATCACGCTCAGAAGCACTTCAAGGTCAGAAGACAAGAAGATGCTCTGCACCAAGCTGTTTGACTCTGATGACATTCAAACGTTGTTTACACAAACATCAGATCAGAAGCAAGTACTAGACTGGCAGGCTACGCTGACTGACAAAAGGAACATTAGAAGCTATTAAAGGCAACGTCAGTAGACACAGCGGAAACAAGGCTCGAGGTAGTTGACAAAAGAGTGAAACATTAAATGCAATGCTGTACGGATTACGCAAAGCATTAAATGCTCCCAACGGTCATCTTCTCAAGTGCCTATAAATATGAAGTTCTGATGAGAAGCAAAGGTTAACAAATTACAACACTTGCGCACTATCCAGAATAGCTGTCAAATTCAAAAGCTCTCAAACTTCATCATCAAGCTCACTACATTGCTGTTGTAATATCTTAGTGAGATTTAAGCTTAAACTTTAAGAGAAATATCACAGTTGTGATTATAGCTTTTCAGAAGCATTGTAATACTCTTAGAATTTGTTTACATTAAGTTGTAAGTTCTAGAGTGATCAGGGTATTGATCAGTATACTCTAGCAAGTCTTAGAAGTTGTCTAAGCAGTTTGTTCCTAGAGTGATCAGGTTGTGATCAGGATACTCTAGAAGACTTAGAGTGTTTCTAAGTGGAAAACCATTGTAATCAAGTGTGATTAGTGGATTAAATCCTCAGGTGAGGTAAATCACTCCAATGGGGTGGACTGGAGTAGTTTAGTTAACAACGAACCAGGATAAAAATCATTGTGCAAATTGTTTTTATCTTACAAGTTTTAAAGCTACACTTATTCAAACCCCCCCTTTCTAAGTGTTTTTCTATCCTTCATTTTATGTCGTAATCTTATTTGGTTTGTAATCTCGTTTTGTGGCGGTTGTCAGCCACCTTTGTGTATCAAAGTTGAAGAACCCTTAGTTCTCCCTTTAATATGATTTCTTGCTTACAAAAAAAATCATCTTAGGGTACAGATTTAAGAATAAAGATTCGTGAAACTTAAAAAAAAAAAAATTAAGCACCACCTATTACAAGATGAACATGCATCTTGGGAATGAACAAGGAGAAAAAAAGTTTGAATAAGCAAGTTTTCCCGGGTTTTCTCATTAAGCCAAAAAGGCTGAAATAGTATAATATATAGGAGGACCTAGTGGGCCTAACTAGCACGAATCTAAGCCCAAATATGGAACAATGTAAAGCCCAATAGTTAATTGTTTAATACCCCCATTAGATTGGGGGTATATAGAATGTAACCCAAGATTACTAATATTAGATTTGAACATAGAAACATCTAAAGGTTTTGTAAACATGTCTGCTAGCTGTTGGTTTGAAGAGACGGGTAAAAGTTGAAAGAGTTGTTGTTATAGTTTTTCGCGGACAATGTGGCAGTCGAGTTCGATCTGTTTAGTGCGTTCGTGAAAGGACGAGTTACTGGAAATATGTATGGCGGAAGCATTGTCACAGTACGTACAATAAATCTGGTTGTTTAAATTGTATGAGAAGTTCCCGCATAAGGTTTGTTAACCATTGTAATTCACAAATAGTGGAAGCCATGGAGCGATACTCGGCTTCAGTAGAGCTGCGAGAGACAGTGGCTTGTTTCTTAGATTTCCAAGAGATGAGGGAGTTGCCGAGGTAGATGCTGAATCTTGTGATTGACTTGCGTGTTTTAGGGCACGTCGCCCAATCAAAATCAGAAAAGGCTTTTTGTTGAAATGAAGAATTGCTGGGGAAGAAGAGACCTTGTGCTGGAGAAGATTTGAGATAACGTAACACACGTATAGAGGCGTTGTAATGCATATCAGTGGGATTATACATATGTTGGCTAAGCTGATGGACAGAGTAGTAGATATCTAGACGTGTGTTTAAAAGATAAACCAACTGGCCAACAAGTCTTCGGTATTTAGTAGGATATGTAAGAGGTGTTCCATCATTAGTTGTAAGTTTAGTGTCACGAGTCATTGGTGTTGAGGCAGGCTTGCAACCAAGTAGACCAGTTTTGGAGAGAATGTCTAGAGTGTATTTCCTTTGGTTGAGATGAATTCCAGATTTGCTGCGAGCGACCTCCAGTCCTAGGAAGTATTTCAAAGTCCCAAGGTCTTTGATGTGAAAATGTCTGTGCAGGAGTTCTTTGGTGCTGTTGATAATATTGATATGGGTACCTGCAATGAGAAGGTCATAAACATATATAAGAACAAAAGTAAGATGATGTGTAGACTGGTTAATGAAGAGAGAATGGTCTGAAGAACATTGGTAAAGGTTATTGGCCAAAAGAACTTTAGATAGTTTTTCAAACCATAATCTGCTTGACTATTTTAGTCCATAAATTGACTTAAGAACTTTGCAAACTTGATTAGAATAGGATGGTGTAATGCCTTTAGGAAGATACATGTACACTTCCTCATTCAAGTCTCCGTGTAAAAAGGCATTGTGCATATTAAGTTGATTGAGATGCATATTTATAGAAGAGGCAATGGCAAGGATAGGTCTTACAGTTGTTAGTTTAATGACTAGAGAGTAAGTGTCAAAGAAATCAATACCTTGTACATGATTAAAACCTTGAGCAAATAACCTTTCCTTGTGTCTTTCTAATGTGCCATCAGAGTGGAATTTAGTTTTGTAAACCCATTTACATCATATACATTTCTTACCTGGGGCAGAGTTGTGAAATGCCATGTTTTGTTATTGGCCAAAGCCTGAAGTTCAGCATTCATGGCTTTGTTCCAGTGTGGATGAACACTAGCTTGCTTGTAAGAAATAGGATAAGAAGGTATAGTGATAATAGATATAAAATTGAAATATGCAGGTGAGAGAGATTTATATGAAACAAAATTAGGTATGTCATACATGGTATTGGTATGAGCAGTATGGCAAATAAAATCTTTAAGACGAGCAGGGGCAAATTTTTCTCTAATAGATTTTCGGACATTAGTAGGAGCATGATTATTAATAGAATCAGAATTGTCAAGGACATCATGATGTGTAACATTGTCAATGGAATCAGAATTGTTAGCAATACCAGAATCATGATGACTAGCATCAGGATGAGTGAGCTGATTATTGACATCATGATGCACAACATTGTCAATGGAATCAGAATTATTAGCAGGATTAGTATTAACATCAGGATTAGCAATATCAGTGTGATTAGGATGAGTGTTGTCATTAATAGTAAGGGAGTTATATGTATTGTTTGACAAGGTGGGAATGATAGAAGTAGGATATTTCCTAGGTTGAGATTGAGATGAAGGTTGAGGTGTGGAGAGGAAACAGTCTGTGTCAAAAAGAAAGGTTGTATTGGAAATAGCATGGTCACTATTAGGTGGGTTGGAATTGGGAGTATGAGGTGTGTATATGAATATAGATTCATAAAAAACACAATTTCTGGAAGTGAACACATTTCTGGTTTGAATGTCAAATAAAAGATAACCTTTTATGCCAATAGAAAATCCTAAAAAATTACACTTGGTAGCACGAGGATCCAATTTATCCCTATTTCTAAGTAAAGTGGAAGCAAAAATTAAGCAACCAAATGTTCTAAGGTTATGAAATGAAGGAGGGGTGTTAAAGAGAATGTTGTAAGGAGTGTTGTTTTGTAAAATAGGATTGGTTAACCTGTTGATCAAGTAGGTAGCATGACATAAAGAATATGACCAAAAGAATTTAGGTAAATGAGCATGAAAAAGAAGGGAACGAGTCACATTAAGAAGGTGTCTGTGTTTTCTCTCAACCACAGAGTTCTGTTGAGGTGTTTCAACACTACTCTTTTGATGTAAAATGCCAAGAGAAGCATAATAGGAAGGCATGAGGAATTCTATGCCATTATCACCTCTAATGGTTTTAATAGTACATTTAAATTGAGTTTGGCAGTAAGAAACAAAATTCTTAATGTGAACACGTGTCTCAGATTTGTTATGCATAAGTAGGGTCCAAGTATATCTAGAGTAATTATCCACAATGGTAAGAAAATATTGAAAATCATCTAGGGAAGGGATAGATATGGGACCCCATATGTCCATGTGAAATAAGTCAAAGAAATTAGAAGACAATTTGCATTGCTTAGCCAAATGGAAAGTGTTACAAGCAGTGATCTTATTGAAAGTAATGTCTTTAAATTGTTTGGACATGGTTTGTAAAACATCAATAGAGGGGTGTTCTAATCTATAATGCCATAAGGCATTGTTGTTTTTAGGACTATTGTAATCAACAAATACAATAGAAATAGGTAAAGCAGTGTTATGATTAGCAAGAGGTGTCCTATGCAATATGTAGAGGTTATGAAGTTGTGTCACGGGTCCAATCATCTCCTTGGTACAAACATCCTAAATTTGACAGGAATTGTGTAAGAAAGAGATGTTATATCTAGAAGTATTGCAAAGTTTGGAAATAGAAATAAGGCTGAACTTAAACTTAGGAATGTAAAAGACATGTTGAAGTTGGAAACAATTATCAAAAGTGATACTACCACAATATTTAGCAGATAAACAATCACCATTAGGCAAATTAGTCGAAATAGGTGTTATGGTAACTATATTTGAGATGCAGTGAATAAAAGGACATACATGGTGAGAAGAACCAGAATCTAATATCCAGATATAAGGATGATTAAAATACTCCCTTTCGAAACAATACCTGAGATGAGTACAATATCAGAGGTATTGGCTTTGTATGTTGATGCTTGTTGTGTGTCTTTTCTAGATTGTTGTAGAAGCCGAACCCAATGCTTGTAATTTTCCTTAGAGATACATGTGTCCTTGTTGATTGGTTGTGTTGCTTTAGGATCAGTGGCATTCTTGGGATTGTTGTTTTTGTATCCGGGTGGAAATCCATGCTTAAAGTAGCAAGTGTCGATTGTATGATTAATTTTGTGACAATTTGTGAACATCATTGCTGTCTTGGAGGTTCCATTGGATTTAGGTTTTGAATTGGAACTACTGGCAGCAAGAACAGTGGGAGAAGATGTGGGGATGATCTATTTTTGGGCAATTAGAGAATAGACTTTGCTAATGTTAGGTAAAGGATCAAGTAAAAGTATCTGTGTGCGAATATTATGGTAATTGTCGTTGAGACCTTTCAAGAAGCAAGTGACGTAATCCATGTGCTTGTAATTTCGCACAGCTTTAGCAAGATCACATGTGTAAGGACTAGGACAAGTGCAAGAAGGAGTAGGCCGCAGATCCTCTAATCCGTCCTATAGTATTTTTACGGCAGTAAAGTAAGCAGACAAAGTATGATCTCCCTATTGTATGGAATGAATTTCGCGAAGAAGATCAGAAAAGCGGAAATAATTACCTTTTGTAAATATTTCACGAAGATCTTCCCATAACTCAAATGCGGATACGAAGCAAACCGTTCTCTGAGCGATATGAGGGGAAAGAGTCCGATTGATCTAAGATAATACCATATTGTTGGCGCGTTCCCAGAGTTCATAGTTGTCATCATTCAGCAAAGGTTTATTGGTTCTGCCATTGATGAAAGAAAGTTCGTTCTTGGATGTTAACGCACGGCGTATTGACTTGCTCCAATTGTGATAACTGTTATCATCAAGGGGAGGAGAAACATTCGTGGCGCTGGGACTCTCTCCGGGATGAAGATAGTAAGGGTCTCTTGGATTGAGAATTGAATCGGTGGCGTGGTTTTTGGGAGATTCTTGAATTTCTGATTCATGATCATAATCGAAAGCCATTGATATGTGGTGGAAGAAAAAACAGTAACGAGAAAGAAGAAGATAAAGAGAGTAAACGTGATGCGGAAGGTGAAAAAAGTGAAGATAAGGGTATACTCTACTGATACCATATTACAATATGAACATGCATCTTGGGAATGAACAAGGAGAAAGAAAGTTTGAATAAGCAAGTTTTCCCGGGTTTTCTCATTAAGCCAAAAAGGCTGAAATAGTACAATATATAGGAGCACCTAGTGGGCCAAACTAGCACAGACCTAAGCCCAAATATGGAACAATATAAAACCCAATAGTTAATTGTCTAATACCACCAATTTCACAAATTGACAACTCTTAGAATTTTTTAGCACAAGGAACATTACATAAATGTTTGCTACACCAAGAAACTATATTCTTGATTTCAAGAAATTTGTGTACTCATTTGGATCTAAACCTCATAAAACCCATTGTATCATTCGAACATGAACACATATACATTTTTTATCTATACACTTCACTGAATCAGGAGACTTGCACATATTTATTGGACAATCCAAATCAATCTCACATTTATCAAGTTCTGTAATAAGAAAAAAAAGAATAAAATAAAGTTACAAAACATGAAAAAATATTGTAAATGAATTGCAAAGTAAAGAACAATTTTTTTTTAAGAAAAAACATAAAAAAAGCTTACCATCAGCATTCATTGCAACAAGAAATAGAGAAAATAAAATCATAACATAAACAAACTTGAAAATTACAGTCATATTGTTTTTTATTTTCGTGTAAAATAGTATAATATTTGATGACTTTATAATGCATACAATTTATACTCACCAAAAAAATTAAGAAACTGTTT
The DNA here is from genome assembly GCF_029867415.1 of Vicia villosa. Taxonomy (NCBI): domain Eukaryota; kingdom Viridiplantae; phylum Streptophyta; class Magnoliopsida; order Fabales; family Fabaceae; genus Vicia; species Vicia villosa. The sequence continues at coordinate 60,974,251 of NC_081186.1, forward strand.
AAAACATATGAAGTTGTAAAAATTCTTTCGAGTGTTAGAATCGTTATTAAATGTCTCTATAGTAAATCAATGTTTTATGTTTGTCCCTTTAGAACACTTAGTAATGAGGTCATGTAAAAGATTCTTAATTATAATAATCATACATTTATTTTATTTCTCATTGTTTGTTTAACCTTCCATGATAGAAAACAAAACATATTTTGGTTGGATCAAAGTGAAGGCATAAACAAATTTGAAAATCGTAGCCATATTATTTCTTATTGACATGTAAGAAAATAAATTTGATTACTTAATAATGTTTAAATTTTACTTTCTCTGTTCTAAATTATGAGACGTTTTAGGAAAATAATAGAAAAGTAATCATTGTTGTATAGAAAAGAGAAATTATATATGACATTACAATATTGTCCTTCATTAATTATAAAATAGAAAGAAGAAAGAGAAATAAATAATAGAGTGTATATTAGAAAAAATATCATTAATATTGTATTGGAATTTTAAAATGATTTATAATTTGAGACAATTTTTTTTATAAAGTGATTTATAATTTAAAACAGAGGGAGTATGTTTTACCAAAAAAATTAATGTTTTTTCACTAAGAGTCATAAAGAATTAGGAAATTTCTTTACCCACCTCCCTACTTTCTTGATCACCTCTGGTGAAAAACGATATATATCCCTTACTTCAGAAATGTATTTCCGAAATGTAAGAAAATGCTGTTTTCGAAGATGCATCTCCGAAAGCGCCTTTTTTTTTTCAAAATTTGTCTTATTTCGGAAATGCATTTCCGAAAACAGCATTTCGGAAGTGCATTTCTGAAATACTGCGCGTTTTGCAGATTTAGCAAAACAGCCCCCTCCCCCAATTCATTTACCCTAAATCAACTTCAAACTCAACTCCAAAGAGATTTTTTTGCAAACCACTTTCAAGGCTACATCAAAGTCTCCATATACTTGCTCTACTACATTCAAAAGCCCTCCAATCACTTCAATTTGTAAGTTTTATAATCCTTAGATCCATAATTCAAATGCATGTTAGGGTTGTTAGAAATTGCAAAAATGATATAGGGGTAGGTTGTTAGTAGTATTTAGGTTGTTTAGAAGCATTATAAGTAGTTTTAATGTTGGTTTTTGGGGTCTGCCATGGAAGTTGCAGAAATCTTCTTCGCAGGGGTGTTTCGGAAGTTCATTTCCGAAAACACCTCCATTCCCAGTTTCGGAAATGAACTTCCGAATTGGTCCAGAAATGAATTTTTTTTAGTTTTTTCTATTGTCTCGCATTCTTATTGATTTCAATTGTTTTCAGGAACATGGCAGGCAACCAAGCACGCATCAGACAGGGTAGAGAGACCCAGACTGCGTCGGCTAGACCCGAGCGGGCAACGCAGCTGGCGTCGACGCAAGGACGGGGGCAGGGTCGGGGACTTGTGCGAGTTCCCGTGCAGATGGACGAGGGTACCTCTGCATCTAGATCGAGGAGTCGTCTAGCTCATGTATCTTCTTCCCGCCAGCGAGAGGAAGAGGAGGAGGAGGATTTGACATACCACGAGGCGGAGGAGGTACCAGATGTTGACCCTCCACACGGGGAGGAGGAGGAGCAGGATGAGGGCTACCCGGGAGGGCCCAGTGACACTACCTTGCTTACCTACCACGAGCACGTCGCTCGGCGTATCTGGGGGGAGAGGTATTTTTATAATTTGCCCGACTTTATTATTTAACCGTTTTTAATTTAGCCGTTTATTCAACATTTTCTTAACGGTCTAATTAACATACTTTTTTATTTGTTTTTGGTGTAACAGGAGACAGAGACTTTGAAAATGGTGAACCACTCCCGAAAGGTTTTAGGTCTGTTTAAACCGAATGCCGAGTGGTTGAACGACGCGGTGAAAGCTTCAGGGCTTAATGGGTTGTGCATGACGGGGTATACCACCATTAGCCACGGCATGCAGGGTACCTTTGTGGAGAGGTGGAACAGGGAGACGTCTTCTTTCCACTTACCGGTTGGGGAGATGACGACCACCTTGCACGATGTGCAATATCTTCTCCACTTGCCGATCAGGGGGACGCTGTTGGACCACTCCCGGATCCAGAGGATCGAAGCCAGTGAGTGGATGGCGCTCTATTTGGGTATGGAGCCAGAAGTTGCTGACTTTGAGTGCCATACGACAAATGGGACTCATATCCGGTTCACCACACTTAAAGCTTATTTCGAGCACCACCTGGTGGCGGCAGCCGAATCCGAGGAGGCGGATGACGCCCTATTTACACAGTATCACTGTGGCTGCGCTCTCCGGTGCTGGTACATATTTGTGGTAGGCGTTGCACTCTTTGTGGACAAGAGTGCAAGGTACGTCGACGTGACCTACCTCCTCTATTTCATGGACTTGACTACCTTTCACCAGTGGAACTGGGGGTCAGCTATTCTGGCATACCTATACCAGAAGCTGAATGAGGCCTCCAACTGGAGGACCAGGCAGTTGACCGGATCCTGCACACTACTTACGGTACGTTTCATTTTAATTGTTTCACATTTATTTATGCTTCGTATTTATTTTTAATACATTATCGTGTTTGTGTTTCAGAGCTGGATCATCTCCTACTTCCCCCGCATCCACGGCTTCCGCGTTGATCCTGAGTACGAGAACGAGATGCCCAGGGCCGCCTGATACGTTCTCCAGAGGGGGAACAATGCAGTGGGACCATACCGTGGGTACCTCGACCGTACAATGCACGATGACATCTGTTGGAGGCTATTCAGCGACTACACTGATGTTGTCCCCTTTGACAGCATATCGTTATATTCTGGTTGGTTGGCATGCGGGACCAACACCATGGTGCGGTATCTCCCTGAGCGGTGCATGCGACAGTTTGGATTTGTGTAGCTGATACCCAGGTCACCTTTTGAGGCTGCTCCTGGCACAATGACCCGAGTGCAGCTCACTGGCATATTTGAGGATTGGGAGCGTCATGTGGTCCCGGAGGAGTATCGTCGCATTCGGGTCACCCAGGACTGGCACAGTGTGGAGGGGTATGTCACATGGTTCTATCGGGTGTCACATCCTCTGATGAGACCCGACGCTCCCGGCGCTCCTAGGCCAACACACGAGGAGATCCTGGAGAACCAGCAGGCCGAGGATGACCACGCCATTGATCTCCTGCCAATCTGCCAGCGGATAGAGATGCTTGGGCGGGACGCGTTGGATCGAGGTATCGTTGATCAGGGCGGTCCAGAGGCAGTCGCCGTGATGGAGAGGATCGTCACTGATGCGGGCCGTGCGGCGGTAGAGGAGGTCCCAGGGAGAGAGGGTTAGACATACCCAGTAGGGGTCCGGGTTTATTTTTTTTATTTGGATTATATATTTCGCACACTATGACTCGGTCTGTATATATTATTTGAATTTTATTTATTATATTAGTATATTACGTTGATATGTCGTTTGTTTTGTTCGGATTTTCCGTTTTGTATATATTATACGTTTTGTATATATTTTGTACGGGACTATTAGAAAAAGCATAAAAAAATAGACTTCTGCATAATTCGGAAATGCACTTCCGAATTACACTAAAATCTGAAAAAAGGTGTTTTCGGAAGAGCATATCCGAAAACACCCCCCTTTTGGTGTTTTCGGAGATGCATTTCCGAAGTCTAGGAAAAATTTTTAAAAAAAATACTTCGAAAATGCATTTTTGAAGCAGGGGTAAACTGGTTTTTTCGCTGGGGGTGACCCCCATAAGGAGGTGGGTAAAGAAATTTCCAAGAATTATTCCAAACTTTAATATCGTTATTAAATTCATCTTAAGTAAATGAAGGTGTAATTCTTGTCCCTCTGCGATACTTAGTGTGGATGTCGTTTTCTTTACCTCCCCGTTTCACTTGGGAGGACGGCACGCTAAACCCTTCACGCGAAATTTGGAAGGAGAATGCGCCCGTGGTGGGATGAATTTTGTTTCAGTTCTTCCTACGATAACACACGAACTTTCTTATTGGTCCTACGAGTAGGAAAGGGAAAAAAAGATCTCAACTAAACCCTAGGAGTTTGCTAAGTGTGGGGATTTCACCTAGACTAGAAATTCTGGAGTCCGGGAGGTCGGTTATACATAGGGAAGTGTTTAAACACCCTACATATCTGTAGTACTCTACAGGAACCTTCTCTGTGTCATTGTGATTGTGTTTGCTGCTAATGATTGGGAAAGTTTCTCCTTTGTATTAGGAGAAGGAATTGAATTGATTAAAGAAAGACAGACAGATAGACAAACTGACTATTTTTAGTATTTTATTAGCTCGCTGAGATTCCTTGTGAACCTCATGCCTACATATCCCTAGTGGAAGTCAGAGCTTAATGTAGTTCGGGGAACTAACTAGGGAAATTAATTATTTTTGGTGCCTTGCTTGAAGCTCAAGGTTGAAGCTTGGAAATAAATCTCTGTTTACAGTAAAGAGACATGAAATTATCTCTACAGAGAGGTATTTGTACTATTCTACCACAAACATTTAAAGAGTGACAGAATAACTGAATTCATTTCATTCAAGAGGGGGACCTTACTTGTGTATGTGCAAGTATACCAGTCAAATGCCTCTTAAATGAAAGAAAGATGCTCATCCAAATTAGGGAAAGTTACCACATGTCTGGGTTTTACTGCCAGCTCATGCCTTTCAAAATCCTAAATGGGAGACTTGATTAAAATTGAAATTGAAATGTTTGTTTGTTTGAATGTGGTAGAGTAGTAAAAATATCTCTCTATAGAGATAAGCTATGTCTATCTACTGTATAAAAGATTTGACTTTAGCTGGCTTGTATGAGGCCCAAGCTTGAGGCTTTTTGATTGATTTATTAATTATTATTGACACTGGGAGATGACTCCACTGGGGATTAATTACAGGGTATTTTTGTGTTCTGTACAAAGCCCAGAATTGAGGCTGACTCTAATTAAGGAGATTCTATTTGTGTGCCTTGTACAAAGCCCAAGGTTGTGGCTGACTGTTGAGGATAATTGAATGAATGACTCTATTTTATGTGCCTTGTACAAAGCCCAAGGTTGTGGCTGACTCTAGCTAGGGAAAACATTATTTTCTGCCTTGTACAAAGCCCAAGGTTGTGGCAGACTCTTAAATGAACTGAGTAGTGATGACTCTATGGGGAAAAGATCCTATGTGTTAGGAATCTTTGACACATGAAAATATGGTTTAGTCTGCCTTGTACAAAGCCCAAGGTTGAGGCTGACTTTTGACAGGGGAGTTTTATTGTTTGGTGCCTTGTATGAAGCCCAAGGTTGAGGCTAACTGTTTTTGTTGGTTTTGACTCTACTGAGTAGATTTTATTTATTAAAAGACTGTTTTTCTTTAGAAGCTAACCCTTTCCAGGGATATTGACTCAGCTGGTGAATTTGTCTGTTAGAAGACTGGTTTTATCATGTTTTTTGGAGGCTGACCCTTTCCAGGGGTTTTGACTCTTTTGGGGAAATTATCTCCTAAGAGAAATGAATCTTTATTTATTTTGACATTTAATAACTGACTTTGGAGGCTAACCCTTTCCAGGGATTTTTATTAAAATGAAGGAATGTTTGGAGGCTAACCCTTTCCAGGGGTTTTTATTAAAATGATTGGCAGAAAGATTATCTAGTGGAGACTTCTTGTTTAAAGCCCAAGATGAAGGCTGACACATGCTGAGGAGAAAATAAACAAAGATCCTAGACTCTGCTAAGGAAGATTGATGAAGATAAGGGTGACAGAGACTGTCCATGTCTCTCATTCCAAAAGGTGTACTCAATGCAAAATTGAGACAAAACTTAGCTTGTTAAAAGTCTGGTTTAAATTGGAAGAAAACTCACCAGGGTAGGCTAAAAGGTGACTAAAGACCTATTCCTATGTTTATAAGAAACCTGATGGGTCCTTGTATACAAGCTCAAGAGGAAGCTGGAAATGCTTTTAAGAAGCCTGTGGGTCCTTGTACAAAGCCCAAGAGGAGGCTAATCGAGGGTCCTTGTTATAGCACAAGAGAAAGCTATGTAGTTTTGAACTTATTTTGGCTCTAAGCAAATGGGTAAGAGGTTTCACCGGGAATAATTCCTCTTTGGGTGGATGTGTCCTATTATTTTTGGATTCTAAGGTTTTTGCCAAGATGTTTCACCGGGAATAATTCATCTTGGGGGTTTGAACTACAGATCTCTAATTAGGAAAGAGCCTTCACCGGGAAGACATTCTCAATCCTAGGTCATATTCCTATAATATATATATATAGTTTAACTGTCTTAGGGTTTATACTCAAACGTAGTTCTAAACTAATATATGCACAGTTTATATTTGACAGTAATTTAAATAAAGACTGTAAATTGAAAGCTTGTAAAGCCTAACCTGGATGGAGTGGAGGCCTTTGGAGAAGTATGTACAGAGCCTCAACAGTAATTGGTGGATAACAGTTGAACATATATATGATAAACAGTTAAGGGTTTTTGAAAACAGAAGAAGTGAAGATGGACAAAGGTCACATAGGTATCTGAAGAGTTTCACCGGGAATAATGCCCTTCAAATACCAGAAGAATGTTTTGAAAACAGAAAGAAGATTTTGAAAATACAGTTTTGAAAACAAGCTAAGAAGAGAAGGTGTTTGGGAGTTACACTCTATTAGAGGCCCAGTACTTTACAGTACTGGTGTAAAAGCAATTTGAAAAATGATTTGGAATGATACAAGGTTTTGTTGTTTGAAAACCCTAATCATTTGATTTATTCGGAGATTGAAAACAGTTTTGAAAAATTGACAAAAGTCAACTTAATTAAGGCAAAGATGAAATCTATACCTAATTAAGACCTAAGTAAATAGGGTTTTATCATAAAATTATTCACAAAGTAATTAGGTTAAAACAAAATGAATATATATATATATATATATATATATATATATATATATATATTTTAAGGTATTTAAGAAAACACTTAAAACATACTATTTTAAACCTAATAAAAATATATAAAATAAATAATATTTTTATGATTTTTTTGATTATTCACAAAATAGATATATTAAATAATAAGTGTGTGAAAAATGAAGTGAAAATAAATTAATTTGATAGGTTAAATAATTGGTTGAAGTTGTGAAGAAATCAAATGGGAAAAAGTGGTAAAAAATAGGGTTTTGTCACCAACCAGGTTTGAACCCACGCCCTTTGTATTACCAGCCCAAAACAACACCACTGAGCCAACGCGCGCTTGGTGTCATATGCATGGTTCCATTGCAATTCATATATTACTCAAATGCATAGAAGCCAAAAAAAGAAATAAAATCAAAAGGTCTGGAGCGAGGGGGATTCGAACCCTAGACCTTGGGCACGCGCAACACACAAACACTCTTTACCACTGGGCTATAACGATGTAGTCGTTAGTGAAACAGGTATCAATCAAAATAAAATAAACTTAGACCTGAATTTGAAAATTGCGCGCCACCACCATCTTCGTCTTCAACCTCAAGTTCTCAAATTTCAAATTTATGAACTTGCTCATTTCTCAACCATTTGCAAAGATGTAAAGACCAAACTTGCTCTAAATTCACTCACGATTCTAAATATGTAACTAACATAGATTTATATTAACTACATCTAACTAATTTATCAGAAATCGTGAAGAACCCTAAATTTTAAAAATCAAATTAAATGACTATACTGAAAGATAAATGAATGATGATAGAGGGTTTTCAATCCTCTGATGATGCTGAACAAGATAGAATCGAGCTTTATCACAAAGAGTGCTTAAATTAAAGAGGTGAGGTTCAGAAACTTACCTCTGAAAATGGAGGTCGTGAGGATGATAGAGAGCACCTGGGCTTGAATGAATGATCTCAATAGCTTCCCTGAGACTCAATGATGCTAACTGAATGCTTATTGGAGCTTGAATCCTCCTGAATTGCTCTATGGACCTCCCTCGATTTGAGCTTCAAATAGACATGGAGGTTGTTGAATTTGGAGTTACAGATGAGCTGCAGCCATCTGGTTAGCTTCACTATGACCTGAGGAGTGTGCCTGGATGATTGGCTTGGCTTGAAACCTCCTGAATTACTCTATGGACCTCCAACTGCAAGTGCTCCAAATGAGAGGTGGAGATGATGATTCTCCACGCCCAGCAGTGTTCCAGAGGTTTGGATCACCTCCAAATGCCTCCCTCAATGTGTTTGAATACTTATTTTCAAAGAGAGAGCTTTGGTTTGAAGAATCCGAGTCTTCTTGCCAAAGGACCTTTGAAAAAACTAAGTATGAAGAAAGAAAAGAGAAAGCAAGAATTCTGTTGCTTTGGTGTGTTTTTTGAATGAGAATGAGGCCTCTATTTATAGGCAATTGGTTCAGTATAGTTGCAGAAGAGTGAGCTTGCTTAATGAAAGAAGTTTGGTTTCTTAAGCATGAAGGAAGTTTGCAAATATCTCTTATGCAATGATGAGAATTTTGATTCCATTTGATCAATCCCCTAGCCCTCGATTTTGCTTGATCTTAGGGGACAATTCAGAGCCAGAAATGAGCTCTAATTGGTTGGTGAGAAGATTCCTTGGGTGATTCATCAATTTGCCATAAATTCACAAATGTAATCATTACATAATCACATGTTCTTGTTTTTAGAATCTTCTTCAATCCTTATGGCATGGTGAAAATGAATGCATGGCATTGTTTCAGATATGTTATGGGTCGTGTAGCATCCATAATTGAGGTCATGTGCACAAAATTTCAAAGTTCAAAAATGATGCATGACCTATAATTTTACTTCATGAGGCTAACTTTGAACAAGCATAACTCTTAGCTCAAATTGAATTTGGAGAAGGTTGAACACAATTTGGAAAGCCCTAAACATCTACTTCAAATCATTAGTTTATGTCTTCTTCATAATCATTTGGGAAATTTGTGAAAAATGAGCCCAAAGTTGGATGAAAACTAGGTTAAAACACTTAGAAAATTTTCTAAGTGTTTATGACCTAAAACTTCAAAATTTTCAAAACCCTTAAATGGTTGATCTTTTGAAAAAAGTTCTTATGTGAGATGTTGTTTTATTTTGCAAGATCTACAACTTTCATGTTGGAAGTTTTTTGAGTTGTGTAGGTGAAATTTTGAGTTCTCACCATGCCCTCAAAAACCCTAATTCCCGACTTTTTGCTCCTTGATGAATTTCTTTGAATTTCTTTGGTCAAATGACTTTGACATCCATATATTGATGATATTGATCTTTGAAAGTCATTTTTTGACCAAAAACCTTAAAAGTCAATGATGATCCCACACAGTTGACTTTTCCTGACAAAGTGAATTTTTGGGCTTTTGTGTAGAAACAAGATCTTCTCCTCAAATGAATGATGTAAATGGATTATATTGAGGTAGTAGAGATTCTTGAATCATGTCTTGAGTTTTGGATCCATGCCCTGATTAAAAGCCAACTATCTTGGTGAATTAGGTCAAAAACCCTAATTGTCGACCAGAGGACAATGATGAGTGTAGACTTTGAATTGAGGTGTAATGTCCAGTGGATCTTGTCATAAGAGTTATTTGAAGATGATTAATGTCTTTGAATGGTTTCCTGGGGCTTTTTAGGGTTTCCCAAAGGTGATCCCTGATTTCAGTCCTTGATAGGCTCCAAACCCTAGTCTGTTGATCTGAGTAATCCTGTACTTAGATGACTGGGTGTCTTAATCAATCATAGGTGTAATAATGAGGCTTTTGAGTCTTATGATTGTATTAGAGACTAATCCCTCTATTGATTGATCCTTTGCTTGAGTTTTCTTGTCTTTGAACACCCTCGATTGAATGCCAGACTGCCCTGGGTACTTACTTTGACTTGATGAAAATCCTGAAGATATGTCATCTCAGGGGGGTCAAAAATTAGGGTATGACAGATGCCCCTATTTAAGTTTCTTTTATCTAGAGGGAGAGAGATTGAGATCTCGATTTCTCCTGCGTAAAAGAGACTTAAATATCAAAGAATGCCCGAATTTTGGGCGCTCCTGAGATAATAAAATCTTTACATGATTTGATCCCGTTGTCGCACTTGGCGGGGGATGAGGAGACAAACTCCTGCAGAAATACTTGATGTGGATTCTGGTGAATGGATGGCAGTGTAGGATGCGCAATCCATCTTCTTTAACTAAGTGTTGATACTTAGAAAAAGGTAAACAACCTCCCCTTTGTTTCGGATGTCCATATCTCGAAACTGGTCTTAGTTGTGTTTGGACAATATTTCAGATAAAGAAAAAATTTCCAATGGTTTGTTTCCTCATCAAACTTCTTACCAGCACTTGGAGGTAAGATACCATTTGACAGTAAATAAAGAAACTTCAAAGGTTTGTTTCCTCATCAAACTTCTCATCAGCACTTGGAGATGAGATACCATTTGATGGTAATAAAGAAACTTCAAAGGTTTGTTTCCTCATCAAACTTCTTACCAGCACTTGGAGGTAAGATACCATTTGACGGTAAATAAAGAAACTTCAAAGGTTTGTTTCCTCATCAAACTTCTTACCAGCACTTGGAGGTAAGATACCATTTGACGGTAAATAAAGAAACTTCAAAGGTTTGTTTCCTCATCAAACTTCTCATCAGCACTTGGAGATGAGATACCATTTGATGGTAATAAAGAAACTTCACCATCTTCCCTTTTGACTTGACGTCTTTGAAAGAATGTCATATGGCCTCATGATCTTTTGAGGGGCTAATGACTCTGTTTGAAGGCGGACGAACTGTTTTCGGGGTGAAAACTGCCATTCGTCAACTGATGCCTGGAGAATCAACGAACTGTTTTCCTAAGAGTAAAACTGCCATTCATCGACTCTGTGGGGAGTTAAACATCCCAGGAATAGACAAACTGTTCGAAGGAACTGCCATTTGTCGATCTCTTGAGTATTTAACAGACAAACTGTCTTTTCTTGGGAAAAGACTGCCATTTGCCAATTGCTAGGGGAGTAAACTGTCTTCTACTGGGAGAGACTGCCATTTGTCGACCCTGTCATGAAAGAAAGTGAGCAAACTGTCTTCTGCTGAAAGAGACTGCCATTCGCTGACTTTGTTATGATAGAAGTGAGCAAACTGTCTTTTGATGAAAGAGACTGCCATTTGCTGACTTTGTTGGGGAATCTGAACTATCTTCTGGACGAAGACTATCGTTCACTGACTCCGCTGGGGATCGTGAACTATCTTCCTGGATAAAGACTACCATTCGCTGACTCCGCGGGGGAATTATTTGTCGATCTGCTGGGAGATTCTGAATTTCTCTTTGATGAAGAATGGCACCTCTTGACCTTGCTGGGGAAATACCAAACCTGTAGGGAATTCCAAAATGTGAAGCAGACTATCTTATCTGAAGAAGACTGTCGAATGTCGCTCTGCAGGAGATTCTCGGCTGAGGAATTCAAAAAGTGAACAAACTATCTCTTTGAGGGAGACTACCATTTGTTGACTTGCTTGAGGAGATCCTTGTGTATGAACTGTTGTTTCGAAGGAAAAAAGTTTCTCCGGAACTTGCAGGGGAAACTTGAGTTCAAGCCTCAATGACTTAGGCATTCATAGGATCAAAACCTGATTCGGCTATGCAATTATGATGTAATGTATGCATGAATATTATGTAAAGTGAATGTGAATAGAATTGTCGCGGATGGAAAATCCTAAGATACGACTTGAATTCTTGTTGATCAGAAGATGTCCTCTTCTTGTAGCTCGAACTTTGTTGGGAATATCTGGTTATCAGTTGTCCGCTGTCCGAAGTAAGTAATATGAATTGAAGTAAAGATCCGTCATCGGGAGATGTTCGCAAAGCGACCTCATGGAGAAATTTTAATTCCCGGAGTCTCAACCGTTCTCGGAGCAACTATTTGCATTCTTCCTATTGTTTGTAAACCTTAGAAATAAATTTCACCTTTATTTTTGCAAGTAAATTCATTTTATTTTATGAAAACATTTGTTTCAAGAAAAGGACTGTTTAAACTTTAAAATGCATTTCAAGAAACTGAATAAGACTAGATTGCAAAGAAAAGCACAAGGCTCAAATTATTATATAAGGAATGGTAATCAGCCAAATGCTTGATTCCATGGAGTATTTACAAAGTTGGAAATTGGTAATTTTTCGGGAAAAGGGCTACGATGAAACGTGACGACCGTTATCTTTCCCTTCCACTCCGAGTTGCGCTGTATTCGTGCTTCGTAGAAGATGACCGACTGTTGATGAATACTCCGCTATGGATTTTGAATGATCAAGTTTGTCCTGAACACAGTTACTTGCCATATATCCCTAAATTTTGCGTAAACTACCCCTTTCGGGTTTTAAGTCTACCGGGATTGAAAAAAAAATTTTTTATGTCTCTAACTTTTGCCTGAATCGCCCTTTCGGGTTTTCGATTCGCCGAGACGCTCTTTTTTGCCTAAGTCGCTCTTTGCGAGTTTTCAACTTAGCGAGCTGTTCTTTTGTTTATTTAGGCGAAGTATTTCTTGACTGCGTCGACGTTCACAGGACGGGTGAATTCTTCTCCATCCATAGTCGTGAGCATTAAGGCTCCTCCTGAGAAAGCTCTCTTGACCACGTAGGGGCCGTCATAATTGGGAGTCCATTTCCCTCTCGAATCTGTGAGAAAAGATTGAATCTTTTTGAGTACAAGGTCGCCTTCTTTGATTGTGCGAGGTCGAACCTTTTTGTCGAAAGCTTTCTTCATTCTTTGTTGATATAGCTGTCCGTGGCATAAAGCTGTCATGCGCTTTTCTTCGATTAAGTTCAATTCATCGAATCTGCTTTGACACCACTCGGCTTCTGTTAATTTTGCCTCCATCAAAACTCTCATTGATGGAATCTCAACCTCTATAGGTAGGACTGCCTCCATGCCATATACAAGGGAGAAAGGAGTTGCTCCAGTCGAAGTACGTACTGATGTACGGTAACCATGAAGAGCATACGGGAGCATTTCATGCCAATCTTTGTAAGTGATGACCATCTTCTGAATGATTTTCTTGATGTTTTTGTTAGCTGCTTCTACAGCTCCATTCATCTTTGGTCTGTAAGGAGATGAGTTGTGATGTTCGATCTTGAATTCTTCACAAAGCTCCTTCATCATTTTGTTATTCAAATTTGACCCATTGTCAGTGATTATCTTGCTAGGAACGCCGTAGCGACAGATGATGTGATTCTTGATAAACCTGACGACAACTTATCTTGTAACATTTGCATATGAAGCTGCTTCAACCCATTTGGTGAAATAGTCTATGGCTACCAAGATGAAGCGATGTCCGTTGGACGCTTTTGGTTCGATCATTCCAATCATGTCGATTCCCCACATGGAGAAAGGCCAAGGGGAAGAGAGTATGTTGAGAAGAGATGGTGGCACATGAATTCTATCGGCGTAGATCTGACATTTGTGACACCTCTTTGCGTACTGGTAGCAATCTGACTCCATCGTCAGCCAATAGTATCCTGCTCTCAGTATTTTCCTTGTCATGGTGTGTCCATTGGTGTGAGTACCAAAGGAACCTTCATGTATTTCTCTCATGAGTATTTCTGCTTCTTTTCTGTCAACGCATCTGAGCAGAACCATGTCGAAATTTCTCTTGTACAGAACATCTTCATTCAAGAAGAATCTACAAGCTAACTTTCTCAAAGTCTTTCTATCTTTCTTTGACGTCCCGAGAGGGTACTCTTGCTTTCGAAGATAGTTCTTGATGTCGTGATACCATGGTTTGTTGTCGATGATTGCTTCTACTGTGAACACATGAGCGGGCCTATCCAGGCGCATAACATCGATCCGAGGAATGTCATTCCAATGATTTATCCTAATCATGGAAGAGAGTGTGGCTAATGCATCAGCCAAGTTGTTTTCTTCACGAGGAATGTGATGAAAATCTACCCTGTCGAAGAATGGTAATAATCTTCTCGCGTAGTCTTTGTAAGGAATTAGCCCTGGTTGGCGTGTTTCCCATTCTCCTTTGATTTGATTGATGACCAAAGCAGAATCTCCGTATACATCCAAGTGTTTGATTCTTAGATCCACGGCTTCTTCGAGACCCATGATGCAAGCTTCATATTCGGCCTCATTGTTTGTGCACTTGAAAGTTAATCTGGCAGTAAATGGAATATGGGTACCCTGAGGTGTAACAATGATTGCCCCAATTCCTCGTCCATAAGCATTGACAGCTCCGTCAAAGATTAAGCCCCACTGGGATCCTATCTCAGGTCCTTCGTCTGGTAGTGTCTCGTCGCAATCCTTCATCTTGAGGTACATGACGTCCTCGTCCGGAAAGTCGAAACTGGTTGATTCATGACCATTGAGTGGGTGGTGAGCCAGGTGCTCAGCTAGAATGCTTCCTTTCACGGCTTTCTGTGCGTGATACTCAATGTCATATTCTGATAACAACATCTGCCAACGGGCAATTCTCCCCGTTAAAGCAGGCTTCTCAAAGATGTACTTGATTTGATCCATATGAGAGATCAAACAAGTAGTATGTCGAATCATGTACTGGCGGAGACGCTTGGCAGCCCAGGCCAGGGCACAACACGTCTTCTCGAGCATGGAGTAGCGGGATTCATAGTCAGTGAATTTCTTGCTCAGGTAGTAAATGGCATGCTCTTTTCTCTTTGTCTCGTCTTGCTGTCCAAGGACACAACCCATGGAGTCTTCTAAGACGGTTAAGTACATTATCAAAGGTCTTCCTTCCACTGGAGGAGACAATATGGGTGGTTCGAGCAGATATTCCTTAATGCTGTCGAACGCTTTCTGACAATCGTCTGTCCAGGCGCAACTTTGATTTTTCCGCAGAAGTTTGAAAATAGGAGCGCAAGTTGCAGTCATGAGATATATGAATCTCGAGATGTAATTCAGACGTCCAAGAAATCCTCTAACTTATTTCTCGGTTCTGGGTGAAGGCATTTCTTGAATTGCCTTGACTTTGTCTGGATCTACTTCAATTCCTCGTTTGCTGACAATGAAACCAAGGAGTTTTCCTGAGTAGACACCAAAGGTGCACTTGTTGGGATTCAGGCGAAGCTGAAACTTCCGTAAGCGTTGAAATAACTTTGTCAGATTCTGTATGTGATCTTCTTCATTTTCTGATTTGGCAATCATGTCGTCTACATAGACTTCCACTTTCTTATGCATCATGTCGTGGAAAAGCGTAGTCATGGCCCTTTGATAAGTTGCCCCTACGTTCTTTAGTCCAAAAGGCATAACACGGTAGCAGAACGTGCCCCAGGGGGTGATGAAAGCTGTTTTTTCCATGTCTTCAGGTGCCATTTTGATTTGGTTGTATCCTGAAAATCCGTCCATGAATGAGAAAACTTTGGATTTTGCTGTACTGTCTACCAACATATCAATATGTGGTAAAGGAAAATCATCCTTAGGGCTAGCTTTGTTCAAATCTCTGTAGTCGACGCACATGCGGACTTTTCCGTCTTTCTTAGGAACGGGAACAATGTTAGCTAACCACTGAGGGTATTCTGAAGTGACGAGGAAACCTGTGTTGATCTGCTTTTGAACTTCCTCTTTGATTTTCATGGCCATCTCCGGATGAGTTCTTCTCAATTTTTGCTTGACCGGAGGGCATTCTGCTTTTAATGGCAAGTGATGCTCCACTATACTGGTATCCAACCCTGGCATATCTTGATAAGACCAAGCGAAGACATCTGAGAATTCTTTGAGCAGCTGTATCAAACTCTCTCTGATCTCTGAACTGAGCGAAGCCCCAATCTTAACCTCTTTTTTGTTTCCATCGGAACCAAGGTTAATGATCTCTAGAGGCTCATTGTATGGCTGAATGGCCTCTTCCTTTTGTTGAAGTAACCGTGAAATTTCCTTTGATATTTCTTCGTCTTCTTCTTCCTCTGCCTCGAATACAGGAAACTCAAAGCTTGGAGAAGTCATACGGTCGTTCGTTTCAACGGGGTATTTTATGATTAATCTGCATATGTGTGATAAGTTTTATTTAGACAACGAGGGAAGACTCGGTGTATGCAGTTAATGGAATATTTGATGTTTTTTAAGGGTGTTTTTTAGGATTACCAATTTCCGAAAAAAGAAAAGGGAAAACTAAACGAAGGAACAGAATGACATTTTTATTTATTGACAGTCATTTCTTGAAACAAAGACCCTATAAAATAAAACTCTATTGCTTTGGGCGAAGCAAAGAGGGACACTTTCCTAAGAAATAGTAAAATGCAAAGCCCTATGAAACATCTCTTCACCCTGGGCTATGGTGAGAGGACAAAATAACGGTGAAAGTTCCTACTTAGGAGTGCGAACAACAGTTGTAACTTCAACAGCTGTCCAATAGTGGCGAACCCCATTGTGCACTAAGTAATCTGGAACCTTAGGCTTAAGCTGGCCTGTGGTAGGTCTTGATTTACCAACCACTGTCTTTGCAACACTCAGACGATCTTCTTCTACTTCAGCAGACTGAGCGGTGTGAGCATACCCATTTCCGAGTGGAGTATGTCGGTTTTTCTTTTGAGGAAACTTCCAATCTTCTGAATGGAGAGACTCGTTGTCGGAGACACTTTCGAGATCATCCTCTTCTGTATTTTGGTCTTGCTCTTCTCCCAAGATGGCACTGACTAGATATGTGAACTCTAAATCAGTAGTCTCGGAAGGTGACTTGGGGATATAATCCTCAATGATGATTTCACCAGTCGATGATGATGAATAACAAGGGTTATACATCTCTTTTGGCTGAGAGAGGTACTAAAAATCACTGTTCCATCCAGTTGGAACAATATCTTCAAGAGAGATTCTTGAACTTTCAGGAGCGGAGTATTTCACCATGTAGTCGAATTTTCCGCTTGGTTCTCCTAATGTATCCCAAGTCTCTTCGGGGATAGGAGGAACTTCTTCTGATGAACCATGACTTCTGGTGGTGAAGCTGTCAGTAACTTCATCACTGCTTGGTTGAGTCTTACTTTCAGATCCTTTAGTCGGATAACAGCAAGGTGAATCAGACTCTGATAGGGAGATGTATCCTGCTCTGTTAAGATAGGATAACCATTCCTCTTCATCGGTGTTTTCCGTACCGATGGTATTGACTGTTTTTTGAACAGGTTGAAGAAAACTTCCGCTGTGGAAAGTTTCTTGAATTGGAAGAACTACCTCAATTCCTGGAATAGTCTTTGATGATGTTGGAAAGAATCCAACTCCCGTTCTGTTCTTGTTGTTGGTAGGAATATTAATGTGCCCCCAACCATTGGTAGTACCATCCTTTACAACTTGGATTGCATCTTTGTATGAAGAGATAGACGCTGCTTTCTCCTTTCCTTTGTCCAAGGAAAGTGCTTGGAATTTAGTTCCAACAACCTCTTTTGGTTCTATGTCGGAGAATGATGACAGGTTGCTGACGATCAGAGCTCGTTCTCCACATACGGTTACCAATTTGTCATTTCTTATGAACTTCAGTTTCTGATGAAGTGTTGAAGTAATTGCCCCAGCCTCATGAATCCATGGGCGACCTAGCAAACAACTGTATTGTGCTGGAATATCCATAACCTGGAAAGTGATTTTGAACGTCTGAGGTCCAATAGTTATGGGAAGATCTACTTCTCCGAAAACTGACTTTCTTGATCCATCAAATGCTTTGACGATGACATGACTTTTTCTTAGAGGGTAATCTTCGAAAGATAATCTTGACAATGTTGATTTAGGCATGACGTTGAGAGAGGATCCGTTGTCTATTAGGACTCCTGTGAGTGTATCACCCATGCAGCCAACTGAGATGTGAAGTGGAAGATTGTGGTCCACTCCTTCTTCAGGAAGATCTTCGTCACAGAAACTTAGGCTAGTTCCCGCGGAGATGTTGGCAACGATGTTGTTGAATTGGCTTATTGTAACGCCAGGTTCTACGAAAGCTTGTTCCAAAACTTTCTGTAGAGCTTCCCTATGAGCTTCAGAACTCAATAGCAGGGAAAGAACAGAAATCCTAGACGGAGTATGTAGTAATTGATCTACAATGTTGTATCCACTCCTCTGGATTAACTTCAAGATCTCATCATTTTCTTTCGCTTGAACAGCATTGGTCGGATGATTGTCTTGCCTATGTGGTACTTCCTCCGAAGGTTTCTCCACATTTTCTGTTGTTCTGTTGAAGACTCGTCCACTTCTGGTGACTCGACTAACATCAGCAATGTTGACAACAGATGGTAATGGTATTTCCTTACCATTTTCAATGAATGTAGCATTATACTTGTATGGTATAGCCTTACTGGACTCATACGGTACAGGACCTGGTAAGTAGATGACTAGTGGTGCAACTGCTGTCTTCCTGCTATCATACTTGACTTGCATTGGTTCAACTTGATTAATTTGAGGAGATACGGTAAAGACTTCGTCATCTTCCCTATTGGCAAGAACAGTAATGGTATTGTCATCCATCAGCTTTTGAATGTCGTTGCGAACACGCAAACATCCTTGTGAATTTCTTCGACAAATTCTGCATCTACTGTAAGCGTGGAAATCTGTTCCAAAGTAGGCAAGTCCATTTAAAGTTTTGTGGAACCTGACTACCGATCCTTCAAGATCTTCGACTTTGTAGATTTTGTATTCTCCTGGACATCCTTGAACCATGTTGACGTCATGTTCAGTCCTGACTCGGATATGTTGAATCCATCCTAAGTCCATTTGTTCTTGTAATGCAGCTTGAACTACGGCACATCCTTGATTATTCTTTGGACAAATATCACATGTGAAGTAGTTGTGAGGTGGTACATAACCGTACCCAGCTTGTTTAGCGTGCATCTTGACAAGATTTTCCCCTATCTGACGAATGTCGTAGATTTGAATGACATTGGGGTGTTGATCTATCAAATTTACTGAAGCTTCTTTATGCTGCGGCAAAGGATTTGCTTGGACGTTTGGATTAGTATCTTTGAAGGATAGCATTCTGCTCTTCACTAATCGTTGGACGTCAATCTCGAAAGAGAAACAGTTCTCAATATTGTGACCTGGTGCCCCCTGATGATAGGGACAAGATTGGTCAGCCTTATACCATGGTGAGGAACTATTTGTAGGATTTGGAGGACTCCTTGTTTGAATGAGTCCTTTTGCCAGTAATGTTGGAAACAATTCTGCATACGGCATTGGTACGGGGTCAAAGGCAGGATACCTTGGAGCCCGATTGTTGTAATTTGGAGGTCGAACCTGCTGCTGAGGTTGCTGCGACCTTTGTTGATTTTGTTGTTGCGAAACC
Source organism: Vicia villosa (assembly GCF_029867415.1). Classification (NCBI taxonomy): domain Eukaryota; kingdom Viridiplantae; phylum Streptophyta; class Magnoliopsida; order Fabales; family Fabaceae; genus Vicia; species Vicia villosa. Next base: position 60,993,408 of record NC_081186.1, read on the forward strand.
TGAGGTTGATAAGCTGGCGCTGAGTTAACAACCGGAGTTATTGTTGCAACTTGAGGTTGGAATTTCTTCTTGATTTTGTGCAAGACATTGCTGACATCTTGATCCTTTTTCTTCTGGAAAGAACTTCCATACTTCCTTGGACCAATAGAAGATTCTGGTTCTTTGTTCAAGCGTCCTTCTCGAACTGCTTCTTCTAAACGCACACCCATGTTTACCATCTCGGTAAAGTCACTTGGTGCACTTGCAACCATTCGTCCGTAGTAAAATGGACTTAAAGTTTTGAGATAGATTTTTGTCATTTCTTTCTCTTCAAGTGGTGGACAAATTTGAGCAGCAACTTCACGCCATCTCCGAGCGTATTCCTTGAAGCTTTCTCTATCCTTTTGAGTCATGGCCCGGAGTTGATCTCTGTCGGGAGCCATATCCAGATTGTACTTATACTGTTTGACGAAGGCCTCTCCGAGGTCTCGAAAAGTACGAATCTCTGAACTGTCCAAGTTCATATACCATTTGAGTGCAGCACCAGTCAGGCTGTCTTGAAAATAATGAATGAGCAATTGTTGATTATCAGTCTGAGTTGACATTCTTCGAGCGTAAATCACAAGATGACTTTGTGGGCATGAATTCCCTTTATACTTCTCGAATTCTGGTACTTTGAATTTGTGAGGAATCTTAACATTTGGAACTAGACAGAGGTCTGCAGCATTCTTTCCAAATAGATCTTGTCCTCGGAGAGTCTTGAGTTCCTTCTGCATTTGCAGAAACTGTTCCTGGAACTCGTCCAATCTTTCATACACGCCAGCATCCTCACTTGGAGCGTGATGATATACTTGTCCGCCTTGCGGGGGGAAAAGTATGCATAATGGGCTGTGGAGAAGCCATGACAGCAGATCTTGGAATCTCAGCATTCTGTTGTGTGAAACCCATTGCCGTTGCTCTTGGAACTTCAATTTCCAGAGGTTTGTAACCCTCCGGTGGACGCATATCCATGGTGACTTTTGGAGCTTCAGAAGCTGGAGGTATGTACCCTTCTGGAGTAAAGTTATACGGCATGCCCCAAGGTTGATCAGGCGGCATGGTATACTGAGGAATAGGAGTAGAAACAATCTCGGAAACCACAGTCCTTTGTGGTTCTTCTGGCGTTGGTTGATTCTGCGCAACTACCAGGGCTTCTACCATACTATTGAGTCTTTCAACAGTACCTTTGAGAGTATTAATCTCTTCTCTGAGTTCTTCATTCTCTTGCTCAAAGTCTTCCATTCTTTTCTTGCGACTTGAACGAGTGTTGTATGGATGAGACAGCTTGAAAGTCTTGGTTCACCTCCTTCTCCTCCTCTCTTTCTGGAGAAAAGTGACTATTAGATCCGCGACAATTCTCGTGTCAGTGCGTACGACTAAAGCGATGTATGATATGCAATTAAGTTATTATTTTTCAAGGAAACACCATAATTACGTTATGAAACATCAAAACTTTATTAATTAAGCGAAAACGCCGTTTTTTACACACTTTGAAAAGGGAAATACAGAGAAACTGAGAGAAAGGACTCTAAAACTTTGACGAAGAGCCGACTTCACGTTCTAACATCTTCTTCTGTTTCTTGAGCTGAGCGTTCTCTGACGTGAGCTGATCGATGATCCAGGAAGCAGGAGGAATATGATGAGAAAGTGACGATTGTGTCACTTGTCGATCGAGTACTTCAAGTAACTCATCCTTCCTTCTTAGGATGTTCTGAATCTCAACATTTTCCGTGTTGACGATTCGATACTTGTTCCTCCAAGCATTCCTTTCTTGGCATACCTTGTTTAATGCCGCTTGCAGTTTTTCAACATCGGTGGAGAAAAGGTAAATTGGTTCCCTTAGGGGAATAGGTTCTTGATGTTGATATGGCATCCTGAGCTTGAATGCTCTGACGCGTACCCATTGAAGGTAAGGATCCAGGGAGATGCAAAGATGTTTTCCTAACAATCTTCTCCCTTTGCTGTGAACAAGACGCCAGGCTTGAACAATTTCCTTCTTCAGCATGTTGCCATGATCGTCGATGTTCTTGAAGAACAGACCCTCCAATTGGATGTTACTTAGTATATTTTTCATGGGATAGCCGTATTGACGACGGGCTAAAGCTGGATTGTAACTGATTCCTCCCTTAGTTCCAATAAGGGGTATGTTGGGAAAACTTCCGCAACTGAAGATGATCTTGGTTTCGTCGTTGTCAGGACTACACCAATCAATGTCTGTATGAGTGAGAGACATGATTTTCTGTGACCAGTAAAGGCCATCCCTCATGTTCCAGAAAGTGCTGGACTTTGGCAGGTGCAAAACGAACCATTCGTATAACAACGGTACGCAACATGTAATTAATCCTCCTCGCTGCAGGTTTCTTGAATGCACAGAGTGATAAGCATCCGCCAGCAAGGTTGGAACCGGATTTCCAATTAAGAAGATCTTAATTGCGTCGATGTCGACGAAATCGTTAATGTTAGGGAACAAAAACAATCCGTAGATAAGCAAAGCCAAGACTTCCTCAAAAGCACTCATATCTTGGATGCTGACGAAGTACCGAGCTTGATCAAACAGGAATTTGGAGGGCAATCCTTGAATTCCTCCTCTACTCACCATATGAGTTCTGATGTCGACTACGTTCAAAGGAGTAGTTGCAGCAATGATAATGTCGTCAGGATTCTTTTCCAAACCGGAGTACGGATCTTGCGCGTACACGGGTATTCCAATCAGACGAGAGTACTCCTCTAACGTAGGCATGAGCTGATAATCTGGAAAGGTGAAACAGTGATACGTCGGATCATAAAACTGTACCAAGGTGGGAAGGATCCCATCCACAATGTTGGTATTGAGCAAAGGCAGAAGTTTTCCATACTTCTCCTTGAAAGCCTGGGGGTTGACCACCAGTTTTCCGAGCTTTCCCAGTTCCTCGACCTGGGGAATCTTGAAGGTGTATTTTCTAGCTCTCTTTCTCCCATAATCCATGGTATAGATCCTTAAGTCCTTTCTCCGTTTCTCTCTTTCTATGAAGTTCAAAACGTTTGTTATTTAGTTTCCTTGAAAAACGACTCGAAAAAGACTCTTTTTGTTTTTAGTTGTTTATTAATGAATGATGCATGAATGCATGAATGCACACACAAGAGTTTTAAACAAACATGGCGTTGAAGGGTATAGTGGTCATGAAGTCCAAACGCAAACCTCGCCCCAATGGTAAACTAAGGTTAAGGATTTTTGTACCTGTAGAACGGGTTCTAAGGGTCTCAGAGTTTTTGCTCAACCTTAAAGATACGTTGATTGGTATCTATAAGAGAGTTTTCTCTGAGTGTAGTATCTGCGTGACAATTACTTTCGTAATCACCGCTCTACGTCCTAAAAAGGCTTTAAGTGGGGTTAATGTGTTTCTAGGTCCTCCTGGTACAAATCAGTCTCGGAATGCAGTGGCGCAGTTAATCACAACCAGCCAGGCAAATCCCAAGAGTAGAATTGTGAACCAAGATTAGAGGGTCTTCACCGGGAAGACATCCTCCATCCTATCTTATGTTGCACTCAAATCCGGGTATAGGATTTCTCACCACAAGGGGGAATCAAGCCCTTTCCCGATACAGAATAAACAAGATAAACAAATATAAATGCAACAATCACATGAAATGACACAGAGGTTAGGCAGGACCTCTCTTGTTTGAGGGGGAATTTGGCATCCCTAATTCCTCATTGGGGCTGGACCAGCAACAGGTCAACCATTGGTTTGGATGAAAAACCAAGGTTTTTAACACTTATATCCCCAGCAGAGTCGCCATTTTTCTGTGGATGTCGTTTTCTTTACCTCCCCGTTTCACTTGGGAGGACGGCACGCTAAACCCTTCACGCGAAATTTGGAAGGAGAATGCGCCCGTGGTGGGATGAATTTTGTTTCAGTTCTTCCTACGATAACACACGAACTTTCTTATTGGTCCTACGAGTAGGAAAGGGAAAAAAAGATCTCAACTAAACCCTAGGAGTTTGCTAAGTGTGGGGATTTCACCTAGACTAGAAATTCTGGAGTCCGGGAGGTCGGTTATACATAGGGAAGTGTTTAAACACCCTACATATCTGTAGTACTCTACAGGAACCTTCTCTGTGTCATTGTTATTGTGTTTGCTGCTAATGATTGGGAAAGTTTCTCCTTTGTATTAGGAGAAGGAATTGAATTGATTAAAGAAAGACAGACAGATAGACAAACTGACTATTTTTAGTATTTTATTAGCTCGCTGAGATTCCTTGTGAACCTCATGCCTACATATCCCTAGTGGAAGTCAGAGCTTAATGTAGTTCGGGGAACTAACTAGGGAAATTAATTATTTTTGGTGCCTTGCTTGAAGCTCAAGGTTGAAGCTTGGAAATAAATCTCTGTTTACAGTAAAGAGACATGAAATTATCTCTACAGAGAGGTATTTGTACTATTCTACCACAAACATTTAAAGAGTGACAGAATAACTGAATTCATTTCATTCAAGAGGGGGACCTTACTTGTGTATTGATCGGCCCACCAATTTCACCTTGTTCCTATGTTCGAATCAATGGAAAAGCACTTCATTCGGTGGTATTTTAAGTCGTTTTAGTCTAGTTCTTAATTAGTTTTGTTTACCTTTGTATTTGAATTTGGTGTGTTACTTTTTCTAGTTTTTGTTGTTTTTCCATTGCTTTTGATCTTGTGTTGGTAGTGTTTTAAGTTATGCAGATACAGGGCATGATTCGAGACAAGAAAAAGTGAATTTTGGTGAGACAGAGCTGTGACACGGCCACCCGTGTCATGGGACACGGTCGTGTCAGACTTGCTGAAGAGAAGAACTTGAAAATATGAAAACCAAGAAGACAGAGTTGTGACACTGCCACCCGTGTCATGGGACACGGCCGTGTCAGACTTGCTGAAGAGAAGAACTTGAAAATATGAAAACCAAGAAGACAGAGTTGTGACACTGCCACCCGTGTCATGGGACACGGCCGTGTCAGACTTGCGCGCAGAAAAATATTCGTTTTCAAATCTTTGAATCAGTCACTTAAGGAAGGGCATTATGGACTTTTCGAAGCAAAATAATTGTTGAGAGATATTTAGTCACTGTTTGGAGAGGAGAAAAGGACTTTTTGACGGTCGGAGAACGTGAAAAGAGGATTGGAAGCACTAGGGTTTGAAGCGAAGAAATCTTCAAGAGCATCCGCAATTGAAGATCAATTCCTATTCATCTTATTGTAATGTCTTCATCCTTAATATCTGTTATCTTGACAATTGCCATGAGTAGCTAAACTATTTACGTGTTAGGGGGTGTCCCTGAATTGCTATTGTAATGAACCTAATTTCCTTTATGTTATGAAATCGTTATGTGTGTGAACTTATTTGATTGTGCAAAGTGCTTATTGCTTTATCTATCGGACAAATAGATTTTTGATTTACGGTTAAGGGTTAGGTCGGACAAACCACCTTATCGCTGTTTGCACAATAATATTACGGTTGTTATTGCTTAGGAATGAGGATTCTCCGTAGTAACC